>NC_142930.1:115234259-115264157 GCF_046866305.1 Octopus bimaculoides | reverse complement strand
GGTATATATGTATATATATATGTATATATGTATATATGTATATATATATATATATATATGTATATATATATATATATATATATATATATATATATATATAATATATATTAGAGAGTCAATAAAACATATCAGAAAAGAAGCACTCTCTAAAGAATAGAGCAGTAATTATTGAAATAAGAAGTCAAATTCTGGTCATAGAGTTACCAAAGGTTTCGTATCCACAAAAGTCACAGTCTTGTGGACAGCTCATTAGACCCTATACAGAGAAAAAAAGTTAAACATCCACATGGTAGACTAAAAGACTTTGTATAGCATCTGACAAGCTGTCTACAAAGCTGTGGCTTTTGTGGATATGAAAACTTTCATAACTCTACGACCAGAGTTTGACTTTTTATTTTTATATGTGTGTGTGTGTGTTTATGTTTGTCCCCTACTACTACTTGTTAACTGGTGTTGGTGTGTTTATGTCCTTGTAACCGTACTTAAGTACCATACTTAAAAAGCAAGAAATAAGTACTGGGGGTTGATTCCTTTGACTGAAAATTCTTCAAGGTGATGCCCCAGCATAACCACAGACTGACTGAAACAAGTAAAAAAAAAAAGAAAAAGAATTTGTACATTGTTAAACATTTGTCTACAATTCTACAATGTGAACATAACTCTAGCCATCCATCACTCACAAATATGGCTTGGCAATATGTTTTATGCTTGTGTTGTTTTAGAAACAACCTATGTAGTCATAGACACAGTTTCAACCCTCATAACCTCAACCCTTTAGCATCTAAACCAGTTATATCAGTCTCAAATATTCCGTCTTCAAACTGGTCAGATCCTACCTCTCACACCTACCCTATCCATATTATTCTAAGAATAAACAATTACATTATTGAATCTCAAAGCTAAGAGATAATGCATGGTTAATGCAAAACAATGTGTGAATAAATAAGTATTACACTAGACAGAGTAATCTGAGTGCTAAAGGGTTAATCCTGTAGAATATCCAGAATGTGAAAGAGCTACAGCAGCAGTGAAATGGTACCCATTGACTGGCATAATGTTAAATTGCTTTACTCAAGGAAACAACATACCTCCTAGTTCCAGAATCGAACCCATGACCCAATGATTGTGAGTTCAGCATGCTAACCACTTGGCCATGCACCTTCACACCCCTGTATTATGGTTCATTTATTAATTGTAGTTCTATCCTATCTTTTGCAAGTCGTGTATTATGTATGTAGTGCATCAACTTTCTTCAGCTGTTTGGGATTATAGCATCAGCTGCATTTTTCTGACATGAAACTATACTATCAATATTAAATATATTTCCACCTACTAAACTGTTTAGTAATATTGAATGATGTTCTAGATAATGTTAATAGTTAATGTTATTTATGACAAGTAGAGCAGGAGAAAGCTCTTGATGAGCTTCATCTGTGATCCAGTTTATTCCTGGTTGTAGCTCTGCTTCATTCCACTTTTGAATAAAGTATGACTAGCACATAATTTTATTTCCCATCCTCTTTAAATATATGGCACTGTGCCAATGCCCAAAGCCACATATCCATGTAAGAACACATGGTGACTTTGCATTAATGTGAGATATTAATATTAATGTCTACAACTAATAGACAACTGTATTTGTTCATCTGCAGTTAACATGGATGCCATTCTAAAGTACTCATTATCTCGGTCCCAAATCTATTGGCAGTTCTTATTATTTAGTAAGAACATAATTTTATCATCACCCTCATTACGTCAATACCATCAAAGCCCTTTTCCATCTGTTTGATTGCTATATGTTTGTTCAGCATAAATGCACTGTTACCACATATAACTCCTCAACTTTTCAGATATTCTTATTGTTATAGATCAAACTAAAGATACTTTATATCTTTTCATCCACAACATATAATAGCTGAGACAATTTCATTGCTTGTATTGCATGAAATATAAAAAACAAAAAGCACGAAAGGAAAACAAAAATCAATAAATAGGCTGAGCCAGTTAAAAATCTTTTACATAGTCGCACCATTTGAGTGTGATTGTTACCAGCGTCACCTTACTGGCACGTGAAAAAACATTCAAGAGAGGTCGATGCCAGTGCTGCTGGACTGGCTCCTGTGCAGGTGGCACGTAAAAAACACCATTTTGAGTGTGGCCATTTCCAGTACTTCCTGACTGGCCCTCGTGCCGGTGGCACGTAAAAGCACCCACTACATTCGCAGAGTGGTTGGCGTTAGGAAGGGCACCCAGCTGTAGAAACTCTGCCAGATCAGATTGGAGCCTGGTGCAGCCATCTGGTTCACCAGTCCTCAGTCAAATCGTCCAACCCATGCTAGCATGGAAGGAGGACATTAAGCGATGATGATGATGATGATTTGACCTGTTCAGCATAGCAAACAAACTTACACAGCAAATTTCATCTTTTTAGTAGTAAAATTATATCTGAAAATTTTTAATCTTAGAATAACAAGTTCTGCTGTAAATATGATAGAGCATTTATTATATAATGGAATAGTCAAAAAAAGGTGATAATACTGGTGCAACCCCTGCATGGCCACAACCTTCGGGCTGAAATGCAGAAAAGAATGAAAGAATCTGATACCAAAAAAAACTGATGTGCTGGGTTATGTTTTGAGGTATATTTTAAAGGAAATTTTGGTCAATTAACTCTCTGCTATAGTTTTACTTAAGCAAAAAGGGAAGACACATAGCCAGGTGACTAAAATGTTGTTCTCACAATCACAAGATCATGGTTTTGATGTGATTCCCAGACTGGGTGGTGCATAGTGTTTGAGTGCAAAACACTTCATTTTCATGTCGCTTCAGTCCACTCAGCTGCAAATGAGGAACCCTGTGACAGACTGGCACCCCATTCAGAGGCAATGTTGTGATGTCAGTTACCTATGCCATTGGAACCATGTAAACCTATAAGGCTAAAGGCTTGAGACAATGTTCAGTGTTGTTGATGAAAGATCATAGAGACATTTCACAAGCAACAACTGCTAAAATATTAAGATCCAAAGGGTTAGAAGTTAAATTTCTTATTGCTTGTGTCTTCTCCAGGTCTGGTTAATTCCATTGCAGTCATTCATTTTAGATTTTGGAGGTCAAACAATTAAGATCCTTTGCCTTCATATGGGGATTGTAAATGGAAATATATCTCTTAAGCCTAGAGATCTTTGAGGGCCAATCCTTAACTCTGGTTTTATGGAACTGAGCAGTTGATACAAAATGCCTGGCAGGCATTTCATCTATTTAGATAAAATACCTGCCAGGTTATGATAATTCATGGATAATCTGGCATCAGTATCTGACAACTAAATGAACTGATGTTGTATTGGTAAAAAAAAGACTTTTGTCCAAAACTCATTTAACTCCTTTTCTACCAACCCACCAGATTCTTTGATACATGCTTTCTGTTTTAAAGTGATCTGAATTAAAACTTTCATCGAAATATGTTAATGTTTCAAATACAAGATTAATAATGATTTTAAATTTTGGCACAAGGCCAAGAAGTTCAGGGGAGGGGGTAAGTTGATTACATTGACCCCCAATCTTCAACTGGTACTTATTTAATTGACCCCAAAAGGATGAAAGCAGAGTCAACCTTGGTGGCATATGAACTCAGAACATAAAGACAGATGAAATACTGCTATGCATTTTGTCTGACATACTAATGATTCTTATTTCTTTATTGCCCACAGGGGGCTAAACATAGAGGGGACAAACAAGAACAGACAAAGGGATTAAGTCGATTACATGACCCCAGTGAGTAACTGGTACTTAATTTATCGACCTTGAAAGGATGAAAGGCAAAGTTGACTTCAGTGGAATTTGAACTCAGAACGTAGCAGCAGACAAAATACCGCTAAGCATTTCTCCCAGCATGCTAACGTTTCTGCCAGCTTACCACCTTGATACCAGCTTAATGACGAAGTTGCTTTACTAAACTCTTCGTTAATTTCAAACTTAATTGAAATAAAGGTAACATATTTCAATAGATGGTAATATAAAGGTTAAGCAATTGCAACAGATTTTGAATTATGATCTAAGACAGGTATTTCAAAATATTCCCCCTGCAGCCATTCTATCCAACCATCTGTATGTATATGGATTCAGTCTTTGCCACAAGCAATTCAGATTGACCTCAGTAGAAAGTAAACTTGACTTCCATACGTCTACCAAATGAAAGAAATTGTTTTTAACCGCTCATTGAAAGTGATGTCTCCTATATGTGAAAAATATAACTAAACAGTTTCTTTTTCTTTTTCTTTTTAATATTAATTGATCAGTATTTCTATATAATTCTTCATAACATCACGAAAGACTGGATGAGAATGGTTTCTTGACCTTCAAACAGATTGCTGCAACATTGAAATGAAATTTAATGAAGAGATTCAGTGTCTTTTATTAACTAATTTGTAGACATACATGAACTCTTGACTGTTTCTACCTGCTACAAAAGCGACACAGTTTATGAGTGAACTTAACATGATTATTATTTCCTGTTATTCATAGGTGTACACACATATACATGTCTGCATATGACTATGTACTTATGTATGTCTGTGTGTGTGTGTATATTTATGTGATTGTATATATGTATATATATATCTGTGTGTGTGTACATACATACAAGGTGCTTCTAGAATGTTTGAGACTTTTTCAGAAGAGACATTTATTAATTTCAAAGCAGAACAAAACTCTAATCTCCTAAGTAGGATCCTTTGACTTCATGGCACACTTTTTGTAGTGCTCCAGCCGCTTTGTGAAGGCCCTGTTGAAGGGAAGCTGTGCAAGACCCTTGTCACATCATCCTTCATCTCAATAACTTCAAAACAACTGCTCTTGAGATTCTCCTACAGCTTGAGGAACAATCAAATGTCAAGGGATTAAGGTGTGGGTAGTAGGGAGGGTGAGGGACAACTGCATTCTGTAAACTAGTCAGCTGTGACAAACAGCACTTGGTATGGTGTGTTCAAAGTGTTGTTACAGCTATCTCCTTCAATCTGTTGCAGGTCAGTTTATTTAGATGTATAACAATGATTAACTAAAGTTACAGTAATATAGAACAGTTATAAGGTGACAAACTGGCAGAATCGTTAGCATGCCGAGCGAAATGCTCAGCGGTATTTCGTCTGCCATTACGTTCTGAGTTCAAATTCCGCCGAGGTCGACTTTACCTTTCATCCTTTCAGGGTCGATAAATTACGTACCAGTTGCACACTGGGGTTGATCTAATCAACTGGCCCCCTCCCGCAAAATTTCAGGCCTTGCGCCTAGAGTAGAAAGAAATATGGAACAATTATAACTGTCTCTCCTAAAGAAACATCCCTAAACTTTTGGAATTCACATCATATATATATACATATAGGGAAAGATGCATGCATATATATATATATATGTGTGTGTGTATGTGCGTATGCATGCATGGAGAAAGAGAGAGAGAGAGAAGTGATGGATGTTAAGTGTTGATGATGATGATATAATATTTACTGTTGTCTACTTTTCATTGCAGGGATGCTTCCAGTTCGATGGATGTCCCCAGAAAGTATATGGGATGGAATTTTCACAGCATTGTCAGATATTTGGAGTTTCGGTGTACTTTTGTATGAAATAGTAACATTCGGTAGTTTTCCTTACCAAGGCCTCTCAAATAACCAAGTTCTGGAATATATCCGAAGTGGGAGTCGTATCACATTACCAGATTCATGTTCAATTGAAGTGTAAGTTATTTCAAGTTGATAAATTTTATGACAGTCTTAGTAAATTGAAAAAAACTGATTGCTATAAGCTGTGTGAGAAGAAGCTTGCTTCCCAACCACATGGTTCCAGATTCAGTCCCATTGTGTGGCACCTTGGGTAAGTGTCTTCCACTATAGCCCAGGGCCAACCAAAGCCTTGTGAGTGGTTTTAATAGATGGAAACTGAAAGAAGCTGCTGTGAGTTTATGTAGGCACAGGCGTGGCTGTGTGGTAAGAAGCTTACTTCCCAACCACATGGTTCTGGGTTCAGTCCTACTGTGTGGCACATTGAGCAAGTGTCTTCTACTATAGCTTTGGGCTGACCAAAGCCTTATGAGTGGATTTGGCTGACAGAAACTGAAAGAAGCCCATTGTATATGTATATATATATATGTATATATATATATATATATGAAACAAAACAAAAATGCTACTTTCTTAAAAGTGGGTAAATTTTAATTTTCTTCTTTATAAATACATTAAAAGGCGATTGTTTTGGTTTTGTTTTACATGTTTCAGTTTTTGAAAAACCTTATCAAAAATATGTACTAAAATCGAATATGTAGAGAGAAAGGAGCTTTTAATAAAATTAAATTAACATTAAATGTGTTACCTCTACACATTTAAAAAAATATATATGTATATGTTTGTGTTTGTGTTTGTTCCCCTACCATTGCTTGACAACTGATGTTGGTGTGTTTACATCCCCATAACAAACAATATCGATAGAATAAGTCCTAGGCTTACAAAGAATAAGTCCTGGTGTCTCCAGTATGGCCACAGTCAAATGACTGGAACAAAATAAAAGAATAAAAAAAGAATGTGTGTTTGTGTTTGTCCACCACTGCTCAACAACCAGTGTTGGTTTGTTTACATACTTGTAACTTAGCAGTGTGGCAAAAACAACTAATAACAGGGTTAAACAAAAAAAGAGTATTGGGGTCAATTTCTTCAACTAATACTCTTCAAAGCAGTGCTCCAGCATGGCCACAGTCCAATGATTGAACCCTGCAAAAAAATGAACAATAAAAGATATTTAAATCACTATTGCACTTTTTTTCTGAGGTTATCTTTTTTCTCTTGATGAGTGTTTGAAGGGCCAGTGCCCATAAGCTGCACAGGCCCTCAGAGTTCAGTAAACATGATGCCATTAATATATCTGTTTATACTGCTGCAGGAAAGATGTAAGTAAGGAGAAGATTTCAGAGGGTCAACATTTTGGGGTGGAAAGACTGGCCAGTGTTTAGTGTAGTGCTGTGGAAGTATGGGTGTTGGATGTGGAGAATCAAAATGACAAGGTGGTGAAACACGTGGGTCAAGAGTGGCAGTATAATGAAGGCATAAGATCAGCTGGCTCTGAGGAAGAGTGGTTATTATAGTAGCAATAGAAAAGACAGTGAGAGGAGATAGCCTGCTTGTTGACAAGAATCTGAATGTTAAACAGTTGAGTGGCTTTTGCATGAGCGCTATCCAGAATGTTTGTCTTTTAAGGAGCAGTGCCATGCCACCTGCAGGACCAGTACTCTCTTGTGGGCCTCACTTGAGACCCTTGTTGAGTAAGGTTCTTTTTTGTGGGAAGGGTTTTTTTTTTTTTTTGTAGAAGGTAAGAACTCACCCAAAAGTCAAAGAAATTTTATTCATTACTTTAGTATACATACAAGACACATTATCAACCAGACACAAAGAGCAGTGGTTTGTAAGCTTAAAGGCAGGTAGCAAATGTTATGGGAAGCCCTGGGGATTGAATGGAAGAATGATTTAAAGTAGCCAGCTGGTAGAAACGTTAGCACGGCGGGCAAAATGCTTAGCGGTATTTCATCTGTCTTTACGTCCTGAGTTCAAATTCCACCAAGGTTGACTTTGCCTTTCATCCTTTCAGGGTCAATAAATTAAGTACCAGTTGTATATTGGAGTCAATCTAATCAACTGGCCCCCTCCCCAAAAATTTTGAGCCTTGTGCCTAGAGTAGAAAAGAATACTTGACTGGTACTTTATTTTATGGCTCCACCCACCGAAGGGATTAAAGGCAAATTTGACCTCACTGAGATTCGAATTCAGAACGTAAAAAGCTGGAAAAAATGTTGCTAAGCATTTTGTCTGACATTTTAATGATTCTTTCAGTCCTCCAACTTACTACACAAATATAAAGAGCTTGAAATGTAAAGCACATTATTCAGCATGTAAGGCTCTTTTCTTCCAAGATGTTCTACTCAACACATAATGTACTTCTCATTCTACAAGTCTGGTGCTTCTTACTCTACATGAAAACACTCTCCTTTGTACATCATGAGTTTTACATTTACAGAAGCACTACTCTTACAGTAAGTTGCAGCCCACTCTCTGTGTACACGATGTTACATCTTCAAAACATTTCAATCAGAAATAAGTAGTAGTTTTGCTTGATATTTAGGAAAGCCAACTTTATGAAACATGCTTTCAAGTATTGTCAATTACTTATCGAAAAAACAAAAAAGCTGATTTTCCATTTGTTCAGTGAATTGTTTGAGTTTTTCTTCCTCATTCATCCTAGTCACCACATATATCCCTTATTATTTTTGAACAGTTTTACAGCCTTTGAAATTGAAAAGAAAAATTAGCAAGTTCAAACAACTTCAAGGACTTTAGAAATACATTAAGAATCAAAATGTCTTGTTACATATTGACAGGAATTTACAGAAGCATATAGTTCCTATTTCAAACTAATAAACTTGCTGTTTATTTTGCTATGCAACTCATTGAAATAAAATGTACAACTACGTCATGATTTTCTGCAACAACTCTATATAAGAAAGATAAAATTCTAAATACAGCAAATAACAGATTATCTGTTTGAAAACTTTTTAAAAAGTATTTAAACATAAAAGAAAATAATTTTAAAATTTAAAACAACTAAGAACTTTTTGCAAGCATTACAATAAAATGCAAAAACAAAATGAAAACAGTCCTTTTAATATTATCCAGTTATCCAAAAGTATAATTTCTATTCAATAGAAATTGCTAGATGCATGAAATGAAGCATGAAATATTGAAGATATTCCTTGAAATAAATATATTCATATCTTTGATAATTCTTGTATTTCAAACTGTTTTGTTATTTTTCTTTTTATTTGCAGCTCACATGTCTCTGTTTTTATAATAATATGTCTAATATACATAAAGTAAAAATCTTCTGCTTTCTTGTGTTCACTCAAATATTTATTTAGTCATGTATTATTTATATATTTATAGAAAATTATATTTTAAGTTGAGGTTTCCAATTACAAATCACTTTTCCATTTGGAATATCTAACCTAAAACTATTATTTATGATACAGATTTTTATCAAAGCATGCAAAATTAAGTGTATTTGAAAGGGTGTGTGTGTGTGCATATTGCGTTTATGTACGTATCTAGAATATATGCACTCAAGTGTACATCAAGCATTTTTCAAATTCCTTCTAAAAAGATGAAAATCTTATAAAAACCTCTATTACATTTGACAAGCAGGAAGATCAACTTCCTTTTGTAATGGTAAATATTATGATTTCTTAAAGTCACTTATATTAGAAATGACTATTTTAATGTATTTTCAAAGTGTAATCTTTCAAGTCCTGACATCTTTACCACTGACAGAAAATGACAATTCTATTATCTGCTGTTGTATTTAAAATGAAAGGCAGTACGGTTTTTGATTACAGCCTTCATGGCTGTCAAATTGACAATTCAAATTTCTCACATTTCAGATTTCATAGCAATTTCATAAATATTTTCAATTCAAGCACAAAATGGAAAAAATTTAGCCTATTTAATTTGTTACTTCAATCGAAAACTATATTTTGAATATTCTGAAATAAAATTCTTTATTCTGGTTATTGTGAATACTAAAGCACTTTCTTTTCTATTTCAGACGAACACTGATTTATTCTTGTATGGCTTTCAATCCATCAGAACGCATAAAATTGGATGACATTTTACAAGCATTTTCAGAAAACACTGAATATCTACAGCCTTGTTTAGATGTTCCTTCGTCTAGTGTTGCTTTAGAAGGAACTTATTCAATTGAGATTGCACAACAATCTGGTCAAACATCTCTAAGTCATAACACCTCACATACTTTACTCCAGACATCCCCAGGGGCTACCTCAGAAGTCAGCACAATGTTACGGAAAAATAGCCCTGGGGGAAAACTATCTGCTAAAGCTCACAAATCAGGTGGCCATTTATTTGGCCGGCCACGCAGTAACAGTTCAATTGCTCCATTTAATAACTCTCGAGGGTCTGTTGTGATGACAGTACAAAATTTTCATATGAGCTCACCACAGATTCGAATGCAAGCACCTTCTTCTGTACCTATAGACAATAAGGTTGAGAGCAGTAATGTTTCTGACCAAGTTAGTGAAGTGTCACGTGAATTATGTCAGACTGTAACATCAGTATGAAAGTTAGTTGATCATGTAGATATATTTTATTGTCCAAATGAGAAAGAACAGAAGGTAAGTCTTCTCAATCAAAGAGATAATGAGCAAAACTGAAAAATCAATAATTTTCAGATATTGACATTCCATGTGAAGTTTTCTTTCATTGTTCAAAGTGTATCAGTTGGTCTGCTCACAGCCTGTCTTCCCTCAATGAAAACATACATGGTCACTGGAACTGAGTTGATTCCTGAATCTACCAATGCAGATTGCAACTACTCGATGTTATGTTTCAACTCTATCAAAACCCAAAGTCTTTATCTGGTAATTCTTTCAATGACAATAAGAATTAGAACTTCCATTATACTTTCATTGATCATATCAAACTTTATACACAATTCTGTATTCATTTTTCTCAAAGGTTTCTGTTTTTGTTTTTAATCATGATGTTATTACAGACCTTGCTTTTAAGGTTGTAATTTACCAAACATTAAATTCTTAAAAAACAAAAAAAATGAAAATTCATCTCTCACGGAGTATCTATGAAATAGTATCTTTGAAATACTTCTGTAAATTAGTATCAATCCTGAGGTCCTTTAATAATAATTGAAATCCCATATAAAGAATTTCAAAGTCCTTCCTAATTCCCTCATTTACTGTTTAGTTATCTTTACATTGGATTTCAAATATACTTAATACCAAACAGATATAAAGCTGACATACTTCTTATAGAAACTTATTTTAGATTTATTTATTAAACATTTAAATAGGAAAATAGCTTTTATGGTATTACAGAATTAACTTGAGTATCTCTCTATTATACTGTTAAGATAGAAAGATATTTTCAAACTATATGTACTAGTCTGTGTATTTTTGTACATGTGTATAAGAAAAACTCAGTATGTAAATATGTTTGTGTTTATAAATATAAATCTTTTACCAGGAATTTCTATTAAATGTGTAATACATAACTCCCATCGTACATAACTTTCCACAACAAAAATATTTCAAAAGGCTTAAATTTTTTCCCTTTTTTTTTTTTCTTTTCATTGAAATTTCTTGCCATAACCAAACAGACTCTTTATTTCCCACAAAATTAATGATATTTTATCTGCTGAGGAGATGTTTGGAAATATTGCCAATAATTTCTTTAAAAAAGGTTGGGTGTCATTGTCTTGAAAATAAAGAAAATAACTTCAAGCTGGAGCCTACTTCTCGGTAATGAAATAATAAACAAATAAAAATAATAACTTTACCATTTTTATTATAACTCAGTTTAAAGAATATGAAAAGAATATTTCGTTTTTCTCTTGTTAATTTAACATTTATCTGATATTTCTTTCTTTAAGAAATGTCTGAGATAACATTTAAAATAAAATAGTATTTGGAAAATAATTCAAAATTCCTAAACAAAACCAGAACTCCGTGTATTGTATGCAAAACTCTTTGAAGAGGAAATCATTCTTCAAAAGCAATGTCTAACCATGGTGGTTCTCCATAAATGGTAAAACTCACCACAGGGAATATGAACAAAGAAATAAGAAATGAATGAAAACAAAACAAATGATGATAATAATAATAATAATCTAGGGATATTTTTCATTGCATTATGAAAATAAATGAATATCATTATAAAAAGTAAGTAACTAAGTTTATTTCCGAGACCGGTAGAAATGGTTTTCATTTCTTAATAAACAAACAAAATTTCAATTCTATAGGATCAAATTCTTGAATTCAATTATGAAAATCTTATCAACTAAAAAAAATAAACAAGAATTTCTAAGATTATCTTTTAGATTTATGCTATACCAAGTACAGATATGTTTGTTGAAGAAACATATACCTATATAAAAATGTTCAAACTGTGGAATAAATTTTATGCAGTGAGAAAGAAAAGAAGTTCTCTAACATTTTGGGCAAAAACCCTTCATCAGAGAGACAAATGCGTTATTTACTGTTCCTCACAGTATTAAATTTATTCCACTGTTTAGACATTTTGTGTGGCTATTTGCCAGCGCAGACCATCACTAACTTCCTCAGATGCTACTGTTTCACAAAATATATATATGTATGAAGATACATATAGACAGATAGATATGGATAATATGTCTCTGCATAATATCCTTAGCAGTGGTGAAGAGAAGACTGTCAGAAACAAAAAAAAAAAAAAAAAAAAAAAAAAAAAAAAAAAGATATGAATGGAAAGCCAATGGATCAATCTCACTTAATGTAAAACTAATCATGAAATTCCTAAGAACTTGGTTTTGACTGTGACCTTATTGAAAATGGAAAAGGAAAACTATATTATACAATTTGATTTCAATAAACTTGAAATGATTAAAAAAACAAAAAAAGGCAACTGGAACCAAATCAAAGGATTATTAGCATGCTGAATGAATCAGCAGTTATTACATGTGGTAAGGAATTATATTGATTGCTCCCTTTTATCACCTACAAATTTCACATATGAAATCTAGTATATTTTTTGATTCAAACTGCCCTAATGTATGTTTATATATACATAATCATGAAAATAAAGTCTTAAGAGCTGAAAGGATCCTTAACTCTAAGGATTTTTTTTTTAAGATCAAAGTGTTTTAATAATAAATATGTTATTACTCCAACATATTTTATTTTACACTTAAACATAACTGGATAGGTTGTTTTATTATTATTATTATTATTTTATATCAAAGTTTAGATATTTTAAATCAGTTTTAGCTTAAGTTTACGAATTTATACCAATTCCAGTGATTTGTGGCAAACCTCATATGTGGAAACTTCCTTTCTATCATTACTTTTTTTTGTTAATTTAAAAGCTATTGTGAATAAATAATCCCATCAGCTACATGATTCCTCCCAAATCAATCCAATGAGCCAATCAATGGTTCAATACAGCTCAGAGATCTTTAAAGATATACAAGACGATGATGGATACAAAATCCATTTAGCACCCTTTGTACCTGGTAAAGCACAATTCAGGTGTGTAGTGGAGAATTGTGCTTTGAGTGAGCTGATCTGAAACAGAACTCATTACAGATTTTGTTCATTAAACCAAAAACTACAGGGGTTAGCACTAATGGAAATATGTATGCCTCCACATTTGTTAATCAATTATAAACATTAAACTAAAATATACAAAAAACCTGACTGTTTGTATCCGAATATTTCAGACTGTTACTATGTAAACTATGTTGAATCAGGGAAGGTTACTTAATTTGTTTTTATATATTTTTGGGGCAGGAGTTTTTGTTTATTTCACTTAAAAAAAAAAGAAAATGTTTAGTTTCCTCCCTTTGGCATGTTCCTTAACGAATCAGCCAATTTCATCAAAGATTACCTTTTTATTTTCACCCCCTGTTTAATCAGTAAGAAATATTACCAACTCAAAAATTATGCATATGTTATATCTGTTTTATTTTTCTGTAATATATGTATATGTTTATATATATATATACATATATATACACATAAGTATATATATATATATACATATATATACACATAAGTATATATATATATACATATATATATACACATAAGTATATATATATATACATATATATACACATATGTATATGTAAGTATATATATATATATATATATATGTAAGTATATATATATATGTAAGTATATATATATATATATATATATGTAAGTATATATATATATGTAAGTATATATATATATATATATATAAGTATATATATATATGTAAGTATATATATATATGTAAGTGTATATATATATATGTAAGTATATATATATATGTAAGTATATATATATATATATATATGTAAGTATATATATATATATATGTAAGTATATATATATATATATATATGTAAGTATATATATGTAAGTATATATATGTAAGTATATATATATATATATGTAAGTATATATATATATATATGTAAGTATATATATATATATATGTAAGTATATATATATATATATGTAAGTATATATATATATATATATGTAAGTATATATATATATATACATATATATGTAAGTATATATATATATATATATATACATATATATGTAAGTATATATATATATATATACATATATATGTAAGTATATATATATATATACATATATATGTAAGTATATATATATATATACATATATATATATATATATATATATATATACATGTTTATATATATATATATACATATACATGTTTATATATATATATATACATATATATATATATATACATGTTTATATATATATATATACATATACATGTTTATATATATATATATACATGTTTATATATATATATTTATATATACATATGTTTAAATACATATAAATATATATATATATATATACAGATATACATGTTTATATATATATATATATATAAATATACAGATATACATGTTAATATATATATATATATATATACATCTATACATGTTTATATATATAAATATATATAAATATATACATATATAAATTTATATATATACATCTATACATGTTTATATATATAAATATATATAAATATATACATATATAAATTTATATATATACATCTATACATGTTTATATATATAAATATATGCATATACATACATATTTATGTATATCAATATGTAAGCATGTATATATATATATATGTCATGAGTGTGTGTGTGTGTATGTGTGTGTGTACACATACATACCAAAGGGTTTCTACTTTCATTTATCTTTTATCTCTATATGTTTTATTTTACAACATACAAATACAAGCAATTTTCAATTTTTTATCCTTTAATTTAAACTCACCAAATCAATGATCATATAATTCCATTTTGCTAAAAAAAAAAAAAAATTAAAAATGATAATAACAAAGAACATTCTGGAGAGGATTACAATGTCTTTGAATATTGCATTTCTGTTGAGTTTTGTATTTTTTCTTGTTATTACAGTCAGTATATATTCACAAGAGTTCTAATTCAATGAAACAAAAAAAAAGAAAAACAATTTTGCAATTATCAACATCATTTTTAATATCAAACTCAAATCCTTGCACACCAATGAATAAATCTACCTAAAGATATACATATATATATACACACACATATATACACACACTCACACACATATATTTACATTTGTATATATATGTAAGTATATGCATATAAGTATATATATATGTGTGTATGTATATATATAAATGTATATACATATGTATGTGTATATGTTTGTATACATATGTACACATACCCATGTATCTGTGTGTGTATATGTATATATATATATACACACATATTTATACACACACATGTATATATAGATATATGTATGTATATATATATGTACGTAAGTGTGTATGAGTGTGTGCATTCGTGTGTTAGTGTATGTTTGTGTGGATGGAAATTTGATCTTTCAGAGATCATTACAAATGTACAAACTAGCAGCTACGAGGGGGATTGTCTTATCTCCCTGCAGCTTTGAAAGTTTAATGTTTTTCTTAATAAAGAGCAAATGTCAATGATGATGATGATGACTATGACGACGACGACGACGACGATGTGAACACACCTTTGAAATTTCTGTGAAAAGGAGTGTGGGGGAAATGAAATGAAACAAATAAAATGATATTTCGTTTTTCTGTCTTCTCTTCTTTTATATATTTTGGAACATTTGATAAATTGTTGATGGTGAATTTATTTGATTGCTCTTAAAACAAACTGATTGATGATTGCTTTGAAGCTGTTCATTGCTTTATGTTAAATTGTTACTTGCCTTCTCATCAGACAAAACATCATTTACTTCATCTCTGCTAACAATGTTTACTTTTGGTTATACCGGCTGCCATAAATTCCAGCATATTATTCAGTCTGGCAGATAAATGACCACAAAAATGTTTGGCTTAAAAATCAGACCAAGACCTATACTAGCCACAGAAGCTGACCTATCTACTCACCACAAGACATAAAAATTAGGTAAGCTATAAATGTACACAGAACTGATGTCGATCATATTCAATAATAACAATGCGGCACGGCATTCATTAGACACTTATTTCAGTTAGTTAAATAAGTTTACAAAACAACTTATAGCAGCAGGAGAAAATCAAGAGGAGAACACGTGAACCCTGTCTTCAAGTACTATACAAAATTTCCTTTGGCTTATTATATTCTTTATTTAGCTGGATTTATCAAAAATTAATTAAGGAAGGGCTCCAAGGATGTCTTTGCCCCCTAGTCACTGAGAACCTTTGCTTAGCTACTCACTTTTAGGTAAAACATATTTAACCCTTTTGATAGCAACCTGGCTGAGATCATCCCAGATTCTTTGATACAAACTTGTCTCTTTAAAATGATTCTTCAAAATATTCCATCAAAATTCCATGGTAATTTACGTTCCAAACAAATGAAGGCAGCGAGTGGACAGAATCAAATAGCAAGCTGAACAAAATGTTTAGCAGCATTTCATCTGTCTTTGCATTCTGAGTTCAAATTCTGCTGAGGTTGACTTTGGCTTTCATCCTTTCGGGGTTCATAAAATAAGCACCAGCCACACATTGGGATTGATGTGATCAATTTACACTTAACCCCTAAACTTGCTGGCTTTGTGCTAAAATTTGAAACCAATTTATGCTCTAAACACCAGCTTAATAACAGTTATTTTTCTAAATCTTTCAGTATTTTCCAAATTAATTGAAACAAAATGCTGAATTTCAATAAAAGAGTTAACCCTTTTGATGTCAACCAGCTTGAAATCACATGAGATTCTATGATACAAACTTTTCTTTTGTGAAAGAGATCTGTGTTAAAACCTTCCATCAAAATTTCAGGCCAATTTATGTTCCAGTCAGTAGCTTAATAATGAGAAAGTAATTTTATTCAATTCTTTATTATTTTCAAAATTAATAGGAACAAAAGCAATGTATTCTGACAGAAATATAGTTACAAAAGGAATAACATAACCTAGGGAGGGTATTTCACTCTTCAAATAGATGTGAGTGGGAGATAACAGAGAAAGTAAAATATGAGAAAGTTTCTTATTTCTTTATTGCCCACAAGGGGCTAACCAAAGAGGGGACAAACAAGGACAGACAAACAGAATAAGTCGATCACATCGACCCCAGGGTATAACTGGTACTTAATTTATCGATCCTGAAAGGATGAAAGGCAAAGTTGACCTTGGTGGAATTTGAACTCAGAACGTAACAGCAGACGAAATACCACTAAGCATTTTTCCTGGCGTGCTAACGTTTCTGCCAGCTCGCCGCCTTGTAAAATATGAGACAAAGTTTCTTATGGTATTTGACTACATCCCAAGTTCAAATTCTTTCCACATTCACCTTTCCTTTCATCTCTTCAAGACTGATAGAATATAAGCATTTTTAGAATACTGCCAGTAATATAATGAACTAAAACATTCAAGATTGCCACAGTCCAATGACCAAAAGCAGAACCATGAATGTATGTATATATACATATAGTAAAGGGTAAAAAAATCTCCTTCGGTCATAAATAACAATGGGGCTGCACCTAGAGAATACCCCTCCAAGGTACATGTCCAGACAAGATTGTTTATGGAAAACTAACAGTCACCCATGCATACCAGCCTCCCCTCTCTCTGCTACTAATGCTATCCAAGGGAAAGGTAAAAGCCGATACAGCTTGGCACCAGTGACATCTCAGCTCATTTCTACAGCTGAGTGAACTGGAGCAACGGGAAATGAAATGTTTTGGTCAAGAACACAATGCATAGCCTGGTCGGGGAACTGAACTCACTACTTCATGATTGTGAGCTTGATGCTCTAACCACTGAGCCATGTGCCATCACTTGGACCGACTCCTGTGCATTTGAGCATGGCCATTGCCAATACGGCCGGACTGGCACGTAAAAAGCACCCACTACACTTTCAGAGTGGTTGGCGTTAAGGAAGGGCATCCAGCTGTAGAAACTCTGCCAAATCAGATTGGAGCCTGGTGCAGCCATCCAGTTCACCAGTCCTCAGTCAAATCGTCCAACCCATGCTAGCATGGAAAGCGGACGTTAAACGATGATGATGATGATATATATATATATGTGTGTGTGTGTGTGTGTGTGTGTGTGTACATTTTTTCATTTATTAGAATTACTCCTAAAAAGAAACTATTTTCTAACAAAAACAGAAACTCTATCATCACTGATTTGGATAACAATAATGGTAATTGTTACATACTGAACCATAGGCAAGTCTTGCACATATTTATTGTTCCACTTACTGGTTACATCAATAAAATACATGTTAGCTAGTCTCTTACTTTGCTTGAAAATCCTAGCCTTTTCTGATTATCACTTAGTCATTTACTAACATGAACAAGTGTACTTGTAATTATTAGTATAAATATGAATTTATGATCAGAGTAAACAAGCTGCAGGTTTCAAAGCAGTTGTCCATAAATTTTCTTTCTGATTTTAAAGGAGGTGTATATGTCTGCAGGGCAGCTAACTTCTATCACTGTCAGTGACTTCTCTTTTCTGTCCCATATATATATATATATATATATATATGCACTTTGATGTACAAATGACATTAAAAGACTACAGTTTATGTGTTATAGAGTTCAAAGTAAAAACTTTATTACATGACTCAGTTACTCGATGTGTAAAATCTCTAATAATATAAATAGAGTACATGATGGTATATTTGGAGTAAAAGTAGCAAAGTAGCTTTGAACAAATAAATTTAAATACACACATACACATGATAGACTATGCACGCACACACTATATATATATATATATATATAGTGGTGAAGGAGTGGTTGTATGGCAAGGAGTTAGCTTCCCAACCACATGGTTCCAGGTTTGGTCCCACTGAGTGGCACCTTGGGCGAGTGTCTTTACTATAGCCTTAGGCTGACCAAAGCTTTCTGAGTGGATTTGGTAGACAGAAACTGAAAAAAGCTGTCGGGCTGGCAGAAACGTTAGACGCCGGGCGAAATGCTTAGCGGTATTTCGTCTGCCGTTACGTTCTGAGTTCAAATTCTGTCGAGGTCGACTTTGCCTTTCATCCTTTCGGGGTCAATAAATTAGGTACCAGTTATGCACTGGGGTCAAGGTTATTGACCTAATCTGTTTGCCTGTCCTTGTTTGTCCCCTCTGTGTTTAGCCCCTTGTGGGCAATAAAGAAATGAGAAACTGAAAGAAGCCCTTCATGTGTGTATGTATGGATGTGTGTCTATGTTTACCCCACCGTCATCACTTGACAGCCAATGTTGGTGTGTTTATGTCCCTGTAACTTGGCGATTCAGCAAAAGAGACCGATGGGATTAGTACTAAGGTTTCAAAGAATAAGTACTGGAGTCGATTTGTTTGGTCAAAGGCAATGCTCCAGCATGGTCGCATTCAAATGACTGAAACAAGTAAAAGAATGAAAGAATACATATATACATGAAGGCAGTAGCTTAGTGGTTAGAGGTATTCAGGCATAACAAGTACTGGGGTTGATTCATTCAACTAAAAATCTTTCAAGGCAGTGCCCCAGCATGGCTACAGCCAAATGACTGAAACAAGTGAAATATAAAAGATAAAAAATACATATGTATGTATGGAAACATGTTTGAAGAGCTGAAAACAATGGAAGTGCTGACAGTAAATCTTTCCTTCCAGGTCTGAGTTAATGTTTCTTGTAAAGGGTATTTTATTTTTTTCTAATTGCTAATTTTTAATTTCAGGAAATCTTTTTTTTTTTTCAAACATGTTTATATGCAGATAAATCTATTGTTTCTTATATTTGAAAGCCTTTTGCTGTCAGGATAGCAGATGGGAAAATATTTTATTGTTTTCTTCAGTAACCAGGTAAATATTGGGTTGTCCGGAAAGTTCGTGCCGATTTTTAAAGGAACAAAAAAGGTCAATAAATACTTGCCATTACATTTGTAATCGACCAAATATGAACCATTTTGTTGCACAATGCATCTCCATCTTTCCTTTAACTTGAAAATATCCTCTTCCCAAAATTGAGGTGGTTTCATGGCAAATAAGTCGAAAGGTAAGCTACCATAAATCGGCATGAACTTTCTGGACAACCCAATAATTGAGTTTTAGAAATGACTGTTTTTCCACCAGAAAAAAATGCACCCTTTGTCTTTCAGTTACTCTGAGAAACAGTGATTTAAATCAACAGAAAACTAATAATTTTAATTCCTTACAACCATATAGTTTTGAGGTGAGTCTCACTGCACAACACTGGAGAAATGTAACCTGCTACAGCCCCCAAGTCAACCAAAGCTCTGAGTGCATTTGGCAGATGGAAACTGAAAGATGCTCATTGTATATGTGTGTGGTGGGACATATGTATGTATATTAATGTATGTGTGTGTGTATGCGTGTTACTATCTCCTTGCCTTGATATTGCATGATAGTTGTAAGCATGTGTCATCATCATGCAAGCTGTGTCCTTTGTTTCCACTTTTCCATGAAAATATGTCTCGTCATGGAAAAATATGACTTAGAAACAGGTGAGTGTTGGTAACAGGAAGAGTATCCAGCCATAGGAAATTGGCCTCAACAGATTTCATTTGGCCCATCATGTGAGCATGGAAAAGTAGACATTATGATGATGATGAGGATGCTGATTATATGTAAATTCTCCCATATATATATATATATATATATATATATATGACAGGAAGGACAACAAAAGAAAGAAAGAGACATCGATATTATGTAAATAGAGGAATTTATCTGTAAAAATATGTAACACTTATTCAGTAGCCATGATAAAATTTTTTACAGAAATTTTCAATTGGCCGGATAACTGAAGAGATGTTGGCATGGGCTCCCACTCTGGCATCCGAAACTCAGAATTTTATCATGGCTACTGAATAAGTGTCACATATATTTACAGATATATACATATATAGTTCAAAACAGTTTGATTAGGATTCTGTATTACTTAAAATTTCAAAGTCCCTAACGAGGGCCTTTCCTCAGGCCAGTGGAAATCTGATTCAATCAAATCCCAATTCGATTCAATCAGATCTCCAACAGGTTAACATGGAATTTCCCAATGACAATGTAAGCTTCATATAATGAAGGTGTCCTTGGCCTGAAGAGTAGCTTACAGTCTACCCCTCGTCTGGATAATTTACTACTTCCAGGGTTCTGCCAGATATGAAATACATGTAGCCTGGATTTATCCACTCCATTTCCTAATCTTTTAATGTTTATTCACATCTAAAACCCCTGTTGCTAGCTGTGTGAACCATAAAATTATTTTTTTTCAGTTTATTGCACTTCAATACAGGAAAAATTCACAACCTTCTGTGCCAATAAACCACTATACACATTAAAATATGATATATATACATATATATATATGGTTTATATGAGTCCATGTAATGTTAGTTTCCAATTTTGGAAGAACACCAGCAATTTCAGGGATTACAGTGACCCTAGTGTTCAACTGGTACTTATTTTATCGACCCCAAAAGGACAAAAACAAAGGCAACTTTGGTGAAAATTAAATTCAGAACATAAAGATGGGGGCAAAATGCCACTATGCATTTCGTCCAGCTCATTGCTTTCAATCTATGTAATATGAAAAGAAAATCCCAATCCGTTATATCATAACTTAGATAATCCAGGTGTGCTTTATATGATCTATCATGATGATTGATATAATAATCCCACTGGTTATTGGAATGATCATAACTGATTAATAAATGCAATGCCTATATCTTTAATCTTTTGTCTGTTTTATTTTATACACTACAACAGATAAATGCTTTCTGGAGTTTTTGGATCCACTAGATGTTTTTTTATTTTGTTTCCTCTCTTTATCTGTTAACCTAGATTTCATATAGAGAGCGAACTCAGGTATTTATCTGGATTTCCTGAATACCCACCACCTTTTCCCAGTACATATACATATATACATACACGCATAAATATACAGGGTGCAATGGGTAAATTGTCACCATTTTATATTTTTAATTTCATGCATGCGCATTGTTTGACTTTGATTTTGTCGGCTATACAGTATACTAGAGTCAGTTGGGCACCGTCTATGAGAAAAACAGCACCATGATGTAATTTACTCGGCCAGAAATTTGGAAACATTCCAGAGTGTTTGGGTGTCAATCTGTGGATAGTGCAGAGGATTCAGAAAGAGTAGGATTCAGAAATGGTAATTACAAAGGTACAGAAGCTTGGAAAACTCACTCTGATCATTCTGATAAGAAAAGAACTCCTGATCCAGGCCATGATAGACAACGATCCCTCCATGTCAATGAGGTCTATCACCAGTGACATTGGAGTGTCTGAGTTTCTTATCAGGCAGGGAGTGCATAAAGACATTTGGTATTCCTCATACAAGATGAGAAAGGGCCAATTTTTATCCCAAGCCATCAAGGACAAGAGGAAAGACTGTGCTACGAAGCTTTTGAACAAACTCAAGCATCCCCTCCAACTGAACAGGCTTTGGTTTTTCTCAGACAAGAAAAATTTCTGCCAGGATCAGATGGTGAACACACAGAACAACCGTAGATTTTCCATGTCCCCAAAACATGTACTGAGAGTGATAAAAATCAAACATCTAGTCAACGTCAAGTTGTTTGGAGTGATCACTAGTGATGATGACGTTATGCCTCCATTCATCTTCCTACATGACCTGAGACTCAACACAGAGGCCTACATCAAGTGCTTGAAAGAGGAAGTGTTGCCCAGGGTCAAGAGGGTGGCTACTGGAAGTCCGTATGTATGGCAACAGGACTCTGTACTATGCCACACAAGCAGAACTCAATCATGGCCATCAGACAATTTCTGTGACAACATCACCCCTAACTACACAGACTGCAACCCCTTTGATTATTATATGTGGGGTGCAGTTGATTGAGAGATCAACAAAACTCCTTGTAACAACAAAGATGAACTGAAGGCAACGTTTATGGCAGCATATACCAACTTAAACAAGGAGACCATCCAGAAGAGTTGCAAGAGATTGCAAAGTTGTCTGGAGGCGGTGGTTGAAGCCAATGGCGATTTTATTGAATAGATTTACTCTTTAGTATTTCAAAGTATGTTTTATGTAATTTTGGTTTATATATATGTTAAAATGAGATGTCAGTGTTATTTGTTTAGATGACAATTCATTCACCGCATGGTGTGTGTGTGTGTGTATATATATATATATATATATATATATATATATCGTCGTCGTCATTTAACGTCCGCTTTCCATGCTAGCATAGGTTGGACGATTTGACTGAGGACTGGTGAAACCAGACGGCTATACCAGGCTCCAATCTGATCTGGCAGAGTTTCTACAGCTGGATGCCCTTCCTAATGCCAACCACTCAGAGAGTGTAGTGGGTGCTTTTACGTGTCACCCGCACGAGGGCCAGTCAGGCGGTACTGGCAACGGCCACGCTCATTTCGCTCGAAAAACCTCATATGTCACCCGCACAAGAGCCAGTTCAGGGGCACTGGCAACGATCTCGCTCGAAAGATTTCATGTGTCGCCCGCACATGAGCCAGTCCAGGGGCACTGGCAACGATCCCGCTCGAAAGATTTCATGTGTCGCCCGCAACTGAGCCAGTCCAGGGGAACAGGCAACGATCTCGCTCGAAAGATTTCATGTGTCACCCGCACATGAGCCAGTCCAGGGGAACCGGCAACGATCTCGCTCGAAAGATTTCATGTCTCGCCCGCACATGAGCCAGTCCAGGGGCACTGGCAACGATCTCGCTCGAAAGATTTCATGTGTCGCCCGCACATGAGCCAGTCCAGGAGCACTGGCAACGATCTCGCTCGAAAATCCTACGACGGCCACGCACAAGAGCCAGCCCAGGGGAACCGTCAACGATCTCGCTCGAAAGATTTCATGTGTCGCCCGCACATGAGACAGTCCAGGGGCACTGGCAACGATCCCGTTCGAAAGATTTCATGTGTCGCCCGCACATGAGCCAGTCCAGGGGCACTGGCAACGATCTCGCTCGAAAAACCTCATGTGTCACCCGCACAAGAGCCAGCCCAGGGGAACCGGCAACGATCCCGCTCGAAAGATTTCATGTGTCGCCCGCACATGAGCCAGTCCAGGGGCACTGGCAACGATCTCGCTCGAAAAACCTCATGTGTCACCCGCACAAGAGCCAGCCCAGGGGAACCGGCAACGATCTCGCTCGAAAGATTTCATGTGTCACCCGCACATGAGCCAGTCCAGGGGAACCGGCAACGATCTCGCTCGAAAGATTTCATGTGTCGCCCGCACATGAGCCAGTCCAGGGGCACTGGCAACGATCTCGCTCGAAAGATTTCATGTGTCGCCCGCACATGAGCCAGTCCAGGGGCACCGGCAACGATCCGGCTCGAAAGATTTCATGTGTCGCCCGCAACTGAGCCAGTCCAGGGGAACAGGCAACGATCTCGCTCGAAAGATTTCATGTGTCGCCCGCACATGAGCCAATCCAGGGGCACTGGCAACGATCTCGCTCGAAAGATTTCATGTGTCGCCCGCACATGAGCCATTCCAGGGGCACTGGCAACGATCTCGCTCGAAAGATTTCATGTGTCGCCCGCACATGAGCCAGTCCAGGGGTACTGGCAACGATCTTGCTCGAAAATCCTACGACGGCCACGCACAAGAGCAAGTTCAGGGGCACCGGCAATGATCTCGCTCGAAAGATTTCATGTGTCGCCCGCACATGAGCCATTTCAGGGGCACTGGCAACGATCTCGCTCGAAAAACCTCATGTGTCACCCGCACAAGAGCCAGCCCAGGGGAACCGGCAACGATCTCGCTCGAAAGATTTCATGTGTCACCCGCACATGAGCCAGTCCAGGGGAACCGGCAACGATCTCGCTCGAAAGATTTCATGTGTCGCCCGCACATGAGCCAGTCCAGGGGCACTGGCAACGATCTCGCTCGAAAGATTTCATGTGTCGCCCGCACATGAGCCAGTCCAGGAGCACTGGCAACGATCTCGCTCGAAAATCCTACGACGGCCACGCACAAGAGCAAGTTCAGGGGCACCGGCAATGATCTCGCTCGAAAGATTTCATGTGTCGCCCGCACATGAGCCAGTCCATGGGTACTGGCAACGATCTCGCTCGAAAGATTTCATGTGTCGCCCGCACATGAGCCAGTCCAGGGGCACTGGCAACGATCTCGCTCGAAAGATTTCATGTATCGCCCGCACATGAGCCAGTCCAGGGGCACTGGCAACGATCTCGCTCGAAAAACCTCATGTGTCACCCGCACAAGAGCCAGCCCAGGGGAACCGGCAACGATCTCGCTCGAAAGATTTCATGTGTCACCCGCACATGAGCCAGTCCAGAGGAACCGGCAACGATCTCGCTCGAAAGATTTCATGTGTCGCCCGCACATGCGCCAGTCCAGGCGCACTGGCAACGATCTCGCTCGAAAGATTTCATGTGTCGCCCGCACATGAGCCAGTCCAGGAGCACTGGCAACGATCTCGCTCGAAAATCCTACGACGGCCACGCACAAGAGCAAGTTCAGGGGCACCGGCAATGATCTCGCTCGAAAGATTTCATGTGTCGCCCGCACATGAGCCAGTCCAGGGGTACTGGCAACGATCTCGCTCGAAAGATTTCATGTGTCGCCCGCACATGAGCCAGTCCAGGGGCACTGGCAACGATCTCGCTCGAAAGATTTCATGTATCGCCCGCACATGAGCCAGTCCAGGGGCACTGGCAACGATCCCGCGTGAAAGAATCCATGTGTGGCCCGCACATGAGCCAGCCCAGGGACACCGGCAACGATCCCACTTGAAAGATTTCATGTGTCACCCGCATATGAGCCAGTCCAGGGGCACCGGCAACGATCTCGCTCGAAAATCCCACGACGGCCCCACACAAGAGCCAGTCCAGGGACACTGGCAACGAACTCACTCGAAAAATTTCATGTGTCACCCGCACAAGAGCCAGTCCAGGGGCACTGGCAACGACCTCACTCGAGAAACCTCATGTGTCACCAGCACAAGAGCCAGCCCAGGGTCACCGGCAATGATCTCGCTCGAAAGATTTCATGTGTCGCCCGCACATGAGCCAGTCCAGGGGCACCGGCAACGATCTTGCTCGAAAAACCTCATGTGTCACTCGCACAAGAGCCAGTCGAGGGGCACTGGCAACGATCCCACTTGAAAGATTTCATGTGTCACCCGCATATGAGTCAGTCCAGGGGCACCGGCAATGATCTCGATCGAAAATCCCACGACAGCCCCACACAAGAGCCAGTCCAGGGACACTGGCAACGAACTCACTCGAAAAATTTCATGTGTCACCCGCACAAGAGCCAGTCCAGGGGCACTGGCAACGACCTCACTCGAGAAACCTCATGTGTCACCAGCACAAGAGCCAGCCCAGGGGCACCGGCAATGATCTCGCTCGAAAGATTTCATGTGTCGCCCGCACATGAGCCAGTCCAGGGGCACCGGCAACGATCTTGCTCGAAAAACCTCATGTGTCACCCGCACAAGAGCCAGTCGAGGGGCACTGGCAATGATCCCGCTCGAAAGATTTCATGTGTCGCCCGCACATGAGCCAGTCCAGGAGCACTGGCAATGATCTTGCTCGAAAATCCTACGACGGCCCCGCACAAGAGCCAGTTCAGGGGCACCGTCAACGATCTATTTCTATTTCACTTGCTTCAACAGGTCTTCGCAAGTGGGGTTTAGCGTCCAATTTAACTCGATTTGGATTTCACTTGCCTCAACTGGCCTACGCAGTGGAGTTTATTGTCCAACTTAACTTGATTTTGATTTCACTTGCATCAACAGGTCTTCGCAAGTGGAGTTTAGTGTCCAATGAAGGAAGGAAGGTATGCATAAGTGGACTGGCTGGGCCTTAGATTTAGGTCTCACTTGGCTTGCCGGGTCTTCTCGTGCACAGTATATTTCCAAATGTCTCGGTCAGAAGTCATCGCCTCGGTGAGGCCCAATGTTCGAAGGTCGTGCCTCACCACCTCATCCTAGGTCTTCCTGGGCCTACCTCTTCCACAAGTTCCCTCAACTGCTAAGGTGTGGGACTTGTTCACACAGCTATCCTCATCCATTCTCGCTACATGACCATACCAGCGCAGTCATCTCTCTTACACACCACAACTGATGCTTCGTAAGTTCAACTTTTCTCTCAAGGTAATGATACTCTGTCTAGTATGCACACTTACATTACACATCCATCGGAGCATACTGGCTTCATTCCTTGCAAGCCTACGCATGTCCTCAGCAGTCACGGCCCATGTTTCACAGTCATGAAGCATATATATATATGATGTATATATTGATATATATATATGTTTGTATGTATAGATATATATGTATGTATAGATATATACATATATGTATGTATAGATATATACATATATGTATGTATGTATAGATACATATTTGCCATATATATATACATATTTGCCATATATATATATATATACATACATATTTGCCAAATATATATATACACACATTTTTATATACATATATATATATATATATATATATATATATACATATTTACCAAATATATATATATATATATATATACACACACACACACACATATATATAGTAAAATCAATAAAAAGAGCATCGGCCAACACCAGGCTCTTTGATGTCTGACCATATATACATATAATTTGAAGCTGTATTGTTTTCATTCTACTTTTAATAAGTTGGCTTTAGTAGAAAGGACATTGGTGTATTGGTTAGACTAATTTTTATTTTACTGCTTATATCCCTTCTAGTGTTCACCATTCAACATTGCAACAGTTGGAAAATCTGACAACAGGTAAATACCTTGAGACAGCCAGAATATTTTCCCTAGGGGCTCTATATATTGACTGTATATATATATTTAGTTAGTCAGTTGTCTAGTTTCATCTATGAGTGTATAAGTGTAGTGAAATCAAATGTAGACTGACTGCGAAAAGATAATTTGCCTGTGTATGGAAGTAATGAGCTCTCAGAGTTGTTGTTGTTGTTGGCACTCCGTCACTTACGACGTCGAGGGTTTCAGTTGATCAAATCAACGGAACAGCCTGCTCGTGAAATTAACGTGCAAGTGGCTGAGCACTCCACAGACACATGTACCCTTAACGTAGTTCTCGGGGATATTCAGCGTGACACAGTGTGACAAGGCTGACCCTTTGAATTACAGGTACAACAGAAACAGGAAGTAAGAGTGAGAGAAAGTTGTGGTGAAAGAGTACAGCAGGGTTCGCCACCACCCTCTGCTGGAGCCTCGTGGCGCTCTAGGTGTTTTCGCTCAATAAACACTCACAACGCCTAGTCTGGGAATCGAAACCGCGATCCTATGACTGCGAGTCCGCTGCCCTGACCACTGAGCCATTGCACCTCCACGCTCTCAGAGTACCGGTAAAGTAAACTGTGCAATGCCCAGAGGATTCTAAAGAAGTAGTTGTCAACTAGCTGAAAATTGTTGTTTACTTAATATTGGGTCATCCTACTATAAATGCAGTTTTTTTAAATACATGAATTAAAAGCATGAGGGTGATGGGATAAACTACCTGCATCAACTTGCTATAAAAGTAGGTAGTAAATTTTACTTTGTCCTTACTGTTAGTGCAAGTTTTGAAGAGTGCAGTTCAATCTTAAGTTATTTTTTCAAAGCTATAATAGAAGTGACAAAGGAGCATATTCGGCATATTTTGCTAAGGTAACAATGCAATAGAAAGTGCAAGGAATATTAATGCAGTATATGGGGATCAGACAATAAGTGTAAGCCAATGTCAACAGTGGTTCCAGAAATTCTGAGCTGGAAACTACAGCTTAGAAGAGGTGCTACATCTTGGAAAAGCTGTAGAAACTCAACAAGGACATCCTGCAAATCCTGGTGGAAGAAAATCCCATTGTAACTAGCAGAGAAGCTTGGAGTTGGTCATTCAACCATTGATTGACACCTGCATGCCATCAGAAAATGACCAGCTTTGGTTTCAATGAATGAAAAACAATTCCCCATCCACAATATTCGCACAATATTGAAGTAACAGTTGAGTACTGGGGTCGATGCAATTGACTTAATCCCTCCCCAAAAAATTGCTGGCCTTGAACCAAAATTTGAAATTAATATTATGTATCTTACTGTAATATGGCTGACAACTCTTGATATTTACAAGATAGTGTCATAACGTATGGCGTGTCTTGGGCAGTTTCAACCCAGGAGAGACCATCACGCCTTGAGTGTAACACAGTGAAATTCTAGGGAGAAAGCAAGTAGTAGTAGTAGTAGTAGTTATTGTAGTAGTCATCATAGTAGTAGGTTGTAGTCACTGAAGTAGTAGTTGTAGTCACTGAAGTAGTAGTAGTATACCCCACACTTAATCACTTAGTTTAGAAAATAATTAACCTCAGCAGGATTTGAACACAGAACACAGAGAAATCCAGAATAAATACCGCAAGGCATTATTATCATTATTATTATTAGTACTATTGTATCCACCATTTCCAACGAGACTGCCAATTTGCCACCTAGTGCGTTATATATTTACATCACACCTTATGGAGAAGGTAGCTGGGTACACGAAGACATACGCCAGTCACCCACACCAACCAATCTGAAATGTTATGAGAAATCAATTAATAAAACATCGTAGACTATTAATTCACATTTCAAAAACTCTTGTTTTGAAATGTCATCTCATATACAGCAACAAATATAAAGAGGAAAAAATAAATAAATAAAATATAATTCAAATTGTTGATTCAAGTCTGGGAACAAAGTTTTGTTAATAGCTCCAGGAAACAATTTTACTTATTCATTAATATAT
>NC_142930.1:115209635-115232135 GCF_046866305.1 Octopus bimaculoides | reverse complement strand
ATCTGTGGCCATGAGTTCTGATTGGGGAGAGAGCCAAGAAGAAGGGGTTGACCTAAGAAGACATGAGATGAAGTGGTGTAAAAGGATCTTTACTGGGCCTCACTGAAGTAATGAAAAGTACACAAAAACAGTTTATTTTACTGGGTTTTAAAACTATATTAAGCAAATGGTGGCTGTTTTTGGTAATTGTGTCATCTCAGGTGGTATTGTGTCGATTTCCTTATGAATCCTTTCTTTCGAATCCACAAGAGATCGAGGACGATGTCAGAAAACTTTTTTCTTTTAGGCACCCACAAAGGAAAAAGTCACAAGAGTTTAAATCTGGTGACCTTGCTGGTAACCCCACGCACCCTCAAAGTTTTTGGATAATTAATGATGAATACGAAAATCGTAGAACTTAAAAGAAAGAAGGTTTTGAGTAATTAATGATAAATAGGAAAACAGTAGACCTTTGCCTTCTAAATGAAACCTGTCCTGCCACTCTACCTCTACTTCAGCCCATACAGTGCCTCCTCCAAATGTGGAAGGTTTTTATGCCCCACCCTATAGAACTATTAATACTCCAAAAAAAATGCTTAGCAGCATTTCACCCATCTTCACACACTGAGTTCAAATTCTGCTGGAGGAGTTGACTATCTTTCATCCTTTTGGGGTTGATAAAATAAGTTCCAACAGAACGTTGTATTTGATGTAATTGAATCAACCCCTTTCCTGAATTTTCTGGTTTTGTGCCAATATTTGAAATCATTATTATTATTTACATTCGACGAATATTTGTCCTCATCTTGTTTGTTGTTAACACAATGTTCCGGCTGATATACCCTCCAGCCTTCATCAGGTGTCTTGGGGAAATTTTGAACCTGGGTTCTCATTCCTATGGTATTATTCAATGTTATTGTTGTTATTATTATTATTCAGGTCACTGCCTGGAATCAAACTCGGAATCTTGGGGTTAGTAGCCCGTGCTCGTAACCACTACGCAATATGCCCGTGGGCCTATGGCATCCCCAAGACACCTGATGAAGGCCAGAGGGCATATCAGCCAAAACGTTGTGTTAACAGCAAACAAGATGAGGACAAATATCTGTCAAATGTAAATAATTCCTCATCTCTTAAATATAGAACTGTATTATTATTCCAAAGATGGCAAGCTGGCAGAATCATTAGCAGACCAGACAAAAGCTCATCTCCATTTCATCTGTCTTTATGTCCTGAGGTCAACTTCCCCATTCATCCTTTCAGGATCGATAAAATAATTACCAGTTGAATACTGGTGTTGATGTAATCAACTTGCCCCTCCCCTCAAAAATTACTGGCTCTGTGCAAAAATTTGAAACTATTATTACTGGTATTAATTTAGTGTTGCATTAGTTGTGTTATAGCATTGAGTTTAACATTCATCACTTTACACCCAGTAAACACTGGAAAGTGGTGAGCATTAGGAAAGGCAACCAGCCATGGAATTCATAGCAGACATCAGAGCAGTCCTTGGACCCTTCAGATCCTGTCAAACCATCCAAACCATACAAGTGTGGAACATGAGCATTAATTGATGACGATGGTGGTTGTGGTATTTATGTAAAATATGAATTCAGTTGTGTTGTTGTTTCACCTGTTCCTACCTGTTCTTACCTATTTCCTATTTTTGCCTCTTCATACCAAGTACAAAACCCCTCCCTCTCTTCTATGTTTCCACTCACTCCAGTGGGCTTTTTAGTTTTGTGAGGTACATGGCGATCTCACGAGTGATGGTGCCACAAAAAGATATAAAATATTCAATGCACATAATAGGAAGGTGTTTGGCATCAGAAAAGGCTTCGAGCCATAGAAAGCATGTTAGAATGGACTCTGGGGAACAATGCAATCCTCCGACTCAATGAAGCCTGTTAGACCATTCAGTCCCAGCCAACATGCAAAATGGGTTTTCAATGAAGAGAAAAATTATGATGGTGGTGGTGGTGGGGCTGCTGCTGGCAGCAGCAGAGGTGGTGGAGGTGGCAGTGATGACATCAGGGGCAACAGTGGTGGTAGCAGCAGCATTAATGGCAGTGGTGGTGGTGGTAGTTTCATTCAGTAAATATTTGGAAATGGAATCAAAGTTACACAGACAAGTAGAAGAAACGAGGAACCTCCTTGGAAGATTCTTTATATCACAGACACAACGATGAGTGTTTTTATCATCTCTTTTTGCCTCCTGATCTAGTTGCTTCCATTTTCAAATGACATGTTTGATATACTGTCTTACTACCAGAGTTACTTTACCTATAAGACGTATCTTCTTTGATATTCATGAATGTGTTATACTATCAAATACTTTTTCAATAATCAATCAATGCCATACTAAAATTCTATTTTCCTCTTTTTACTTTCACTTCTTCAATAGTTATCATACATTATGCTTTGACAGTCTGATTCTCAAGCAATGTGTTATTCTTAGTGATATTTCTTCCAACCCATTATGTTCCGAGTTCAAATCCTACCAAGGTCAACTTTGCTTTCATCTCTTCAGTTGACAAAATAAAGTACCAGTCAAGTACTGGGGGTCAATGTAGGTCATTGGCTTGCCCCTCTCACCTGAAAATGTTTTGTCCTTATGGCAAAATTAGAAAGTATTATTATTATTGTTTTTTATGGAAGGCATGTGGCTAAGTGGTTAAGGTGTTCAGCTCAATCAAAGTTATAAGTTCAATACTTGGTGTGTTGTGTCCTTGAGCAAGACACTTTACTTCACATTGCTCCAGTCCACTCAGCTTGCAGAAATGAGTAATACCCATGTTTCAAAAGACCAGCCTTGTCACATTCTGTATTGTACTGAATATCCCTGAGAGTAACATCAAGGGCACACATGTCTGCGGAGTACTCAGCCACTTGCATGCTAACTCCATAAGCCAGCTGTTCCGTTGATTAGATCAACTGGAACACAACCAATAAACTAACCTAATGCGCTTCATTCAGATTTCAAGAACTCCGTAGAAGATTTGCACAGTTCTGACCAACACTTTTCGGTAAATGTGTTATCTTCACATTTACTTCCTATCTTTTCAATTCAGTTTGTGAGCTTGGAGCATGTAGATCCCAAAACTCCAATAATAATAGGCACAGCATTCACTTTCTTCAGAGACCCCAATCTTTTTTTCTCCCATTTCAAATCATCATATCTAACCTGTTACTTTTCTTCTCTTTGTGATACTCTGTTATCACCAGGGCATGCAATATATATATATGATTAAACAGTTTTATTTTCCTTCTTTATTCATAACCACTATGTCCTTAAGATAACAATCACGCTAATTTAATTAGCTAGGATATTATCCTGAGATTTGGTGACAAGTCAACCTCAATTTCAAGACTCTTTCTTATGATTCTTTCAGAATACAGCATGGTAGTCTTCTGCAGATTGACAGTGCCAATCACAATTCCAATATCTTTCAGCCTCTTAGATAGCAGTTTGGGTGTTGTGCCAATTACTACAGAAACAACTGTCAACCTTGTGTTCTACAAGCTCTTTACCTTTCTTCGGCAACGTCCTGGTATTTCTCGACTTTCTGAATATCTTTAGTGTCAACTCTACCTCCCATAATATGGTTTTGCAAAGACTTACACAGCTTTTTTCATGCTCCATGACCATAGCTGTCCTTATTTATTATTATGGTGGTCGTTGCTGTTATTGTTATTAGAATGGCTAAGGTGGCAAATTGGCAACAAAAAAGGTGGCAAGCTGGCAGAATCATTAGCACACCGGCCAAAATGCTTAGCGGTATTTCGTCTGCCGCTACGTTCTGAGTTCAAATTCCGCCGAGGTCGACTTTGCCTTTCATCCTTTTGAGGTCAATTGAATAAGCACCAGTTACACACTGGGGTCAATATAATCGACTTAATCCATTTGTCTGTCCTTGTTTGTCCCCTCTGTGTGTAGCCCTTTGTGGACAGTAAAGAAATAGGGAAAAAATGCTTAGCAGCATTTTTTCTGCTTTTACATTCCAATTTCAAATGCAGCTGGGGGTTGACTTTGCTTTCATTCTTTCAAGGTCAATAAAATAATTACCAACTGAATACTGGGATTTATGTAGTTGACCTACCCTCGCCTCCGAAATTGCTGGCCTTGTGCCAAAATTTGAAATCATCTCAAGTTCTAGCAAGGTTGACTTTACCTATCATCCTTTCAGGGTCAATAAAATAAGTACCTGTTGAATACTGGGGTTGATTTAATTGACTTCTCCCTTCCCCTCAAAAACTACTGGCCCTGTACCAAAATTTGAAACCATTATTATCATTAAGTGAGAGAGTAGCAGATACAATCAAAGTTACACTGGGATACAAATATACAAAACCCAATATACCCATCATGACTACCCATCTGATAAGGGTACACCAGGCACATACACCACAACCGTTAGTGCATAACATGGTGATCTCATATCAAGATAAAAGGCACATGACCTTGCAGGTGGGGCCCAGTTAGGGTTTTCTTCAGGTCAAGTAACCTGTGCTGCTCAAAACATCCCTGAATAAGGCTTGTTTAACTATGTTGAATGAAACACCCATGTGTCCAGAGGTGTATTATCCAAACCCCAAAGAATTCCATTCAACAGATGGCTATGATGCTACCCCACTACTTCTGCTCATGATCAGATATGCACATATCATCAACCACTAAGGGGACATGCTCAACTGGTTAAGGCCAAGCAACTGGCAAGCAAATCTGTGGTATTGAGCAGAATATTTGCTGTAGCCCATCTTTTACACCAAGACAAAATACATATATGCTAACACCCACTACGTGATACTGCATTGGGGCAATTATTATTATTATTATTATTATTCAGATGAGCCTGTTACAGCATATAGATATAAGGGCTTTGTATGTTTCTGGCAAACAATTTATTGTCTTGCAGCAGTTAATGGGAAGGTGTAGGAAAGCAGGGAGAGTGCTCTGGTCTCTCCTTGTTTTGCGAAATCAATATTGTTTTCCTCTCTAGTAACCAGTCAGGTGTTAATTCTGGTCTGTTTAGGAATTCATTGAATGCGGTTGCCACAGATTCCATAAATACTGTTTTGTCATCTCATCCAGAAATGTGTGTCTTTGTCAATTCCAAGAACTTTCCTTCTGCTTGCTATCTTTATATCCTGTTGGTCCTCGCTAGTTATGCCAAGTCATGCTTGTACCGTTATCACAATTTTTTTTGCTTTTCTTTTTCTTTTTCCTTATCCCTTTCTCTTCTAATCCATTGTATGCTTGGGATGTGCTGAATATTTTTGCTCCATATAGTCTCCCAATATATTTCAATATTATTATTATTATTATTATCATTATTATTTATGTTGGTGTATCATTCAATGTAAGGCATTTATTTTTATATTCATCTTTTTTTTTTTTCATTTTTTTTTTTATGTTGTCCTTAGAAAACATTTTATATTTATTTAGAATATCGTATTTTCAAGGAAGAACTCTTCACACTATTCAAAGTATCTTTTCCAGTTTGACTTTCCACAGATATGATTGGCATTTCTTTCACTTCCAAGATGTCTTCTCTTTTATTGATGCTATATTTGCAGACTATTTCTTTCTTTTTTCTTTCTTACCTTCTATTTATTTATTTATTCATTTTCCATTTTGCAAGGTAAGGATTGATTGGTCTTTTCATTTTTTACCAATTTTAAGGAGTATTTTTTTTTTTCACCTGTTTTCTTTTTGGTAGATTTGCCTGAGGAAGGGTGCTTACTCTATTAACATCAAGTCCAAGTTCCTTTGATACTGCCATAGCAACTGAGTGAATTAGATTCTTTAATCTGTTAATATTCTATCTCTAGAGAAAAAAAAATATCTTTCAGAATGCAGAAGTGCAAACTTGTCTGTATGGTTAAGAAGTTTGCTTCCCAACCACATGGTTCCAAGTTCAGTCCCACTGTGTGACACCTTGGGAAAATGTTTTCTACTATAGCCCTGAACGAGCCAATGCCTTATGAGCACATTTGTTTGACAGAAACTGAAACAAACCCATATTACACAGAGAGAGAGAGAGAGAGAGAAAGAGAATTATGCAGATAAACAATTGGGTTTCATATACATATTTAGTATATCATATATACATATTTAGTATAATTGAAGAAATTGGAGTCAAAAAGAAGTATGGTTGGACATTTATTTATCATTCAGTACAATTGTTTTGATGCAACATAGATCTCCAAGAATACAGGTAATTGATTATGCAACTGTTTGTTTGCATAATGAGATTTAGCCGATTCCAGGGTGAAAAACTAGAGGTAGTCGATAGCTTCCGCTATCTGGGCGACCAAGTTAGTAGTGGGGGTGGGTGCGCTGAAAGTGTAGCTGCTAGAATAAGAATAGCCTGGGCAAAGTTTAGAGAGCTCTTACCCCTGCTGGCGACAAAGGGACTCTCACTCAGAGTAAAAGGCAGACTGTATGACGCATGCGTACGAACAACCATGCTACATGGCAGTGAAACATGGGCTGTAACTGCTGAGGACATACGTAAGCTCGCAAGGAATGAAGCCAGTATGCTCCGTTGGATGTGTAATGTCAATGTGAATACCCGTCAGAGTGTAAGTATCTTGAGAGAAAAGCTGAACATTAGAAGCATCAGTTGTGGCGTGCAAGAGAGACGATTGCGCTGGTATGGACATGTGGTGAGAATGGAGGAGGATAGCTGCGTGAAAAAGTGCCACACCCTAACAGTTGAGGGAACCCGTGGAAGAGGTAGGCCCAGGAAGACCTGGGCTGAGGTGGTGAGGCAAGACCTTCGTACATTGGGCCTCACCGAGGCGATGACTACGGACCGAGACCTTTGGAAATGGGCTGTGCGTGAGAAGACCCGGCAAGCCAAGTAAGATCGTTGCCAGTGCCCCTGGACTGGTTCTTGTGCGGGTGGCACATGAGATGCACCATTTTGAGCGTGGCCGTTGCCAGTACCGCCTGACTGGCTCCTGTAGGATTTTCGAGCGAGATCGTTGCCAGTGCCCCTGGACTGGCTTGTGCGGGTGGCACATAAAAGACACCATTTCAAGCGTGGCCGTTTTCGTGCGGGTGACACGTAAAAGCACCCACTACACTCTCTGAGTGGTTGGCGTTAGGAAGGGCATCCAGCTGTAGAAACTCTGCCAAATCGGACTGGAGCCTGGTGTTGCCATCCGGTTTCACCAGTCCTCAGTCAAATCGTCCAACCCATGCTAGCATGGAAAGCGGACGTTAAACGATGATGATGATGATGATGATGACACACATAATGAGATCTAGTTGTGTTTCCTATATTCACGCATGATGAATGCCCAAATTTAAACTTCAAAGTATGTAATAACACTACTGATAGTACTGGGTAATTCTGAAGGTGGATGATCAGTAAATCGGTATGATTTTACATAAAATATGACTTTGAAAAATTAAATAAAATATATTAAAAAATCAAATCAAATTAACAATAAAGGGACAATACAAATGAAGTGATGATCAGACCACGCTCCAACCCCACAAGCCCCGATCTATCGCTGGTACCTTTTTGTTCTTTTTTTTTTCTGAGTATTCACTAAGCATTTTGCCCAGTGTGCTAACGATTCTGCCAGCTCACTGCCTTAATAATAATAATGATAATTAGAGGCAAGATGTGGTATGAGCACAAACCACAGGGAGTGGTGGAGTTAGAGACTTGCAAAATTATCTGGGATTTCCCAATCTGAACAGATCAGGTGCTAGAACATAACAGACCGGATCTGGTGGTGGTGGATAAGATGTACCACATGTGCTATATAGTTGATGTTGCATGCTCTTTTGACCCACGAATAGACAAAAAGGAAGGTGAAAAATAGATAAATACAACCCTCTTAAGTACGAAATAGCCTGGTCATGGAAAATGAAGAAGGTGAAGATAGTGCCAATTATTGTTGGGTCCTTGGGAACAGTATCAGAAGGTATTAAGGGAACTATAAAGGAAATTGGAATAGAGTGCCCAGTAGAACTGTTACCAAAGGTTTGCTTCCTTGGCATAGCCAGTATAATCAGGAAAGTATTAGACAGCTGGAAAGAACGGATAACATGGTACCATAGACTGCAGGCAACAAGCCACTATGCATGCAAGACTCCAGGAGCTCCAACAAAACCTGAGAGAAAAAGATAAATAGTACTAATCCTTTCTACTATAGGCACAAGGCCTGAAATCTTAAGGGTAAGAGTTATCGATTACATGAACCCCAGTGCTCAACTTGTACTTATTTCATTGACCCCAAAAGGATGAAAGGCAAAGTTAACCTTGGCAGAACTGGAACTCAGAATGTAAAGATGGACAAAATGCCATGAAGCATTTTGTCCATGACACTTTATAATAATAATAATAATAATAATCCTTTCTGAAATTTGGAGGGAGGGGTTAAGTTGATTACATCAATCCCAGTGTTTCACTGGTACTTAATTTATCAACACCAAAAGGATGAAAGGCAAAGTCAACCTCTGGGGAATTTGAACTTAGAATGTAAAGATGGACGACATGCCACCAAGCATTTGGTTCACCACCCCTTTTGATGATGATGATAATAATAATAATAATAATAATAATAATAATAATAATAATAATTAGAATCAATTGAGAGTCAGTCAAAAGACCATATGATATTTCTTCTGGCTCTTTACTCTCTCAATTTAAATCCCTCTGAGGTCATCAGATTCTAAAATCCATTTTTATGATAAAATTATTCCATTAAAGTCACACATTTTGATAGACGAAATTCCATTACAAATATCACTGTAAAATGCCTTTATTGTATTACAAAGTGAATTTGTCTCTTCTTCAAACTTTGCAAATATCATTAACCAGTTTGTTACCATATTTCTGTAGAATACATTGCCCTTTGTTTCAATTAATTTTCAAAATAATGAAGAATTTATTAAAATAACTTTGTCATTATTAAGCTGGTGTTTGGAATATAAATTAACATGAAATTTTGAAGGAAAATTTTAATTTAGTTCACTTTAAAACAGGAACTTTGTGTCATAGAACCAAGAATGGTCTCAGGTGGGTTGGTATCAAAAAGGTGAAGTCATTCATGAAGAAAAGATGATTTAAAGAGGATACATTTCTGCATAGTTTGTAAGCCATGTTGACTTTCATGTGCACAACAACAAATAACAAAAGGAAAAAGGAATCACTCAGCAAGATGCATCTTTTATCAGCTGCATTCCTCAGTGATTTCAGCTTCCATCATCATATTTTCCAATGTGTCATATTAGCATTAAGGATGTTTAGGAGGTTTGCAACTCTGCCAAACATTCTGAACGACTCCACAATCCAAGTCCTGGGGGTCAATGTAATACTTCCCTAAAATTGCTGGCATTGTTCCAAAATTTTAAACTATTATATTCCATATCAGTTAACTGCAACGTCGTCTTAAGGTTGGGTGTTCATAAGTCTCAAGTCTCAAAAGTTTTTCTTATTTTCCTAGCAGGCGTACGAGTTGCTATGTGGTAAGTAGCTGGCTTACCAACCACATGGTTCTGAGCTCATTCTCACTGCGTGGCACCTTGGGCAAGTGTCTTCTACTATAGCCTCGGGTTGACCAAAGCTTTGTGAGTGGATTTGGTAGATGGAAACTGAAGGAAGCCTGTCGTATATATATATATGTATGTGTATATGTTTGTGTGTTTGTACCCCTACCATCGCATGACAACCGATAGTGGTGTGTTTACGTCTCCATAACTTAGCGGTTTGGCAAAAGAAACCGGTAGAATAATTACTAGGCTTACAAAGAATAAGTCCTGGGGTCGATTTGCTCGACTAAAGGCGGTGCTCCAGCATGGCCGCAGTCAAATGACTGAAACAAAAGAGTAAAAGAGTAGAAAAAAAAGTTGAACTTTTCTGCAGATTATCCCTAGGAGTCTCAATTCCAATATTCTTCAGCCCCTTAGCTAACAGTTTAGGGTGTTATGCAATGTGTGCCAATTACTGCAGAAATTATTGTCATCTTAGATTTCCATGATCTCTTCATCTATTTGGCTAGGTTCTAATATTTCTCCTTTCACTCAATTTCTTTGGAACCTGCTGTTATCGTAGAGAATTGCAAAGTCTATAATCATGCACTGCTTCTTTTGTCCTCTGTAATCATATCTGGTCTCTTTGCTTCAACAGTATTGTCAGTGTTCATGAGGGAAGCCCCATAAAATCCTGTTCTTCTTATTCTGCATTGCAGCCTCATAATTATTATTAATATAAAGATTAGCAGCATCATTAGAAAGTCAGGAAAAATGTCTTGGAATATTTCTTATATATTTAGGATGATGAAGTGGCAGAATGGTTAGCACACCAAGCAAACTGTTAAGTGGCATTTCATCTGTCTTTACATTCTGAGTTCAAATTCCACTGAGGTCAACTTTGCCTTTCATCCTTTCAAGGTCTATAAAATAAGTACCAGTTGAGCACTGGGGTTGATAGAACCAACTTATCCCCTCCCTGAAATTGCTGGCTTGGTTCCAAAATTTGAAACCAATTTAATCCTTTCGATACCAACCCAGCTAAAACTGCATCTGGCTCTGTAGTACAAATGTGTTGTTTTCATAAGTTTTGAATTAAAATCTTCCACCAAACCTTAATCATAATTTATGTTCTTATGAATGATTAAGTTGTTTCACTAAATTCTTTGTTATATTTAAAATTAATTGAAAGAAACACAGAGCATCTCAAAATAAATACTGTAATGTAAGGGATAAAGAGGGTGGGTTAACAGCATCATTAGCATGTCCGAAAAAATATCTTGCAGTTTCCTTCTACCAATATTCCATTAGCAAGGAATTAACCCAACACAACAAGGCTACATTGGAAGACACTCCCCTAAGATTCAATTCCTTTAAATCAAGCTTCCAATGACAAAGTTGCGAAGCAAATTTTTCCACCATAGAGCTGTTCCTGTATCTGTACCAAAATACATATATACAATGAAATGAGAAGACATATTTACAGTATGTATTGACCCAGGAAGACCTGGGATGAGGTGGTGAAGCAGACCCAAGAAGACCTAGGATGAGGTGGTGACGAGACTCAGGAAGACCTCCACCCTTGTAAACATAAGGACACAGGAAATGTGTCAAGGCCCACAGGAAGCGGTGCAGCTTCCTACATCTAACCAACAGTAGTATTATTCCCTTCAAGGGACTGTCACATTAAGTTGACAGCATACAACTACTTCCTCATATCACTACTGCATAAATCTCTGAGAGATTTAGAAATGTATTATTTCTAAGAAAGAATTCTTTCAGTTTCCATCTACCAAACTCCACTCACAAGGCTTTGGTCAGCCTGAGGCTATAGTAGAAGACACTTGCCCAAGGTGTCACAATAGGACTGACCCCGGAACCATGTGGTTGGTAAGCAAGCTACTTACCACACAGCCACTCCTGTGCCTTTGAAGGGTTTTAGTTAAAGAAAGCAACCCTAGTACATATTTTTCTTTTTAAGTCTGGTACATATACTACTGGTCACTTTTTCTGAGCTGCTAAGTTACAGGGACACAAACAAAACAACATCGGTTTACAAACAGTACAGGATGGAGAAACACAGACACACACACACACACACGTGATGAGCTTCCACACAGTTTCCATCTGCCAAATTCATTCACAAGGCATTGGTCAGCTTGGGGCTATTATAGAAAACATTTGTTCAAGGTGCTGTGCAGGGGAGTTGAACCCAAACCCACATTTTTGCAAACTGAACCTCTTAACCAGGCCTTCCATGCCAGTGTGTGTGTGTGTGTATTATATAAACTAAATACCTATTTAATATGAATGTATATTCTATCATTGTTTATAGATCTTAACAGTTTCCTTAATAGCCTCTGCTATAAATAGGTTTTTGGCATAATCATAACTTTATTTAATATATATCTGCATGTGCATGTGTGTCTGTAGCATCAGATAATAAATACCAGAGTAAAATAATTTTCTCCATGAATATATATATATATATATATTCATCCCCATATATATTCCTATAGATTCAACATATACATCGATGCAGTAGAAACGTGTGGGTCTATTTGAAGCTGCATATATATAAAAAAAAAGGAATTAGAGATAATGCTATACTACTTCGTAATAATCCATATTATTATTATTATAATTTATATATATATATATATATATATATATATATATATAACCTTTCAAAATGACATTATACATTACATATCATTCATCTATATTTTCATGCATCTACAATATATGGATTTTATCTCATTCTCATGTATTATGCATTTGGGCTATTGCATACATGATATCTTTACCGTGTGTGTGTATGTGTAAGAACTTACTGTGGACAAGGCTACGTGGTGTTCAATTATAAATACATAAAAAATACACATTAAATACAGGACATCACCAACGAGTGAAAAATACATCTTGCGTGTTTACGTATTTTTCACTCGTTAGCGATGTCCTTCACTTAATGTGGATTTTTTTATATATATATGTATGTATGCATATTATATATACATATACTATGTATATATGTGTGTATGTTTATACGTATGCATGTATATATATATATATATATATATATATATATATATATATACACACAATATACATGCATATATATAAACGCATATACATAGCATATATAAATATAACGTGCATACATGCATATCCATGTATATATATTATAGGGAGAATTCACCAAAAAAAGCAAAAGACGAAGACAGGTGGTGTAGACAACGCTCGGGAAATGGAAAAGTCTTTAACGTTTCGAGCCTACAGAAAGAAACAAAGAGGGGAAAAACAGAATGTGTAGTGGCTAGCGATATATCATGGCGAATATATATTATATATACATGCATGTATGCACACTATATATGTGTGTGTGTGTGTGTGTGTGTGTTTATACATATATAAGAAAAAAGGAAAACCTTTGTTGCAGTGCACCTAATTAGTGCTCAATGGAAGAAAAATATAACATAAATCAAAGTGGATGACAGATTTTCGTAGGTCAACTTCCTTTATCATGGCAATACATAAGAAAAATTCATCGAGATGTTGGGTTTCAAGCGCCCTAATATTACAATCCAAAGAAAAGCACTATTACAAAATCTTATGATCGTTTTCAAGAATGCATTTGTATTGGGCGAGTTTTCCAGCCGATACAAATAGTCGTGTTTGTCTCATCAGAGGTACAAATAAATTGATTAAAATAGTTTAAAATATCTCCTGCAGAGGTAAAGATAACGGACCGCACCCGCTTTGAGAAATTTTTTTTTTTTACAAGAACCCACTATATCGAGTGCGGGGATTCCGAATCTGCAAAAACATCTGCATTTCGAAACTTAAATTTCCCCTACCCACCCCAATTTCTTAAATTTGCATTTAAAATTTTTTTTTTTTTTTTTTGCGAAATACCCAGAAAAATACGGAGATTATGATTCTGAAAAAAAAAAAATTTTGTAAAATTTCAATTTTTCAAAAAAATTAAAATAAAAGATAAAACTCCCCCTCCTCCTATGACAAGTGAAATGAAAGTACTTGCTCTACTATTGTATTGCGCATGCGTAGAATTATACTAAAATAGCAGACGCCGCAGAAAGTATACGTTTTCAAAATTTTAATACGAATTTACGCCCCACCCCTAATTTCTTAATTTTTCACTTATTTTAGAAATATTTTTTGGCGAAATACGAAGGAAGATACGGCGATTATGATTCTAAAAAAGAAAATTTCAATTTTTCAAAAGAAAAAAAATTAAACACCCCTCCCCTCCACCCTATAATAGAAAGTGAAATTTCCCACCCCCCTTTTTCTTTGCCAGGGGTGCAAGTTTTAAAAACGTGTTTTGGAGGTTTTCAAAATCTTCAAATCGGAAATCTGACAAGCTAGAAACAACAGCCAAAACGAATTTAACTTTCAAAATACGAATTATCAAAAAAGAAAAGAAATTTCATGTCAGTGCGTGTGTGTGTGTAAAAAAAAATGTAATTTTTACATACCTCTCTTAATTCCAAATAACCCTCAACCACAACATGTTGGGTGATATTCGTCATGAAACATTCACTCTACCCACTGCAGTATCTTTTCACAGACTCCAGTGTTGGACAGTTTCTTCAACAGTTTTAATAATGGTCATCATGCTTTATTTTCTTCTTGATTCTTCTTATCTTTTTAATAATCGCTCTTCTATTTCTAGGTATTCTGCACTTAAATTTTTTTTACTGATCTGAATGGGGTTGAGGTGGGAAAACCGGTTTTCACGCTGGGAAGGTTGAAGTCCCCCTTCATTAATATGTTGTCAGCATAACACTGATGCGTGAAACACTTAATACTATTGAGGCATTCCTTAGAGCGAAGTAGAGGAGTCAGGTGTGGTCTATAGAGCCCAGCTATAGAAATTGTTTAGCTCCCAAGAAATTTTCGTGTATTTGTAACGTTGATCGCAAAAGAGAAACATTTATGAAGATGTACAGATAACTAAGTTTTCTTTACAGACCATAATTGCAATTATCTATATAAAGCAGAAAACACATGAAGAGAGCTTGGAAAATTAAGGAAAAACGTATTTAGACTCATTTACTGTCAAAAAGAAATTCGAAAAAAAGCACATAGAAATGTTATAAGAATTGTCATTTACATACCTTTCAAAAACCGTTGTGGATAAATTTCGGCCACTTGTTTGACGAAGGTCTTATAGTTCTCCCACGAACGGTCACACGTCATGTTATACAGATCTCTATACATTGCTTCGTCAATATGAGACGATCGCATATCCCCACTAGACCCGAATTTGTATTTCAGTCTTTTAATTCGGTTCCAGTATGTCTCAACTCTATTTGTACATACACCACTCTCGGGGGTCTATAAAATTCCGAGAGTGCTTGACAGTGCCGTGAATGTAGCCAAGTCTTTCAAGGTTTCGGTAACCGTCCCACTGGTCTGTAAATATTGTAGACCCTGGTTCTATATTTTCCAGAATGAGTGCCTCCAGTGTTTCTGCCTTTCTGTCTTGAACGTGTTTCAGATATGAAGTTAACTTTTTTTTTTGGTGGGGGGTGTATTTTCGTAGAAACCAACAACCAAGAACGACTGTATCACATACCCTACTTCATTTTTTCTACGGAATATCAAACTTTCATCTACTTCAAACATGATTCGGGCCACCCAATTCTTTTTGTATTTCAGCAACTTCTGCGAACAGATTTCACGGCAATATTCATACCATTATATTGCAGTGACTTTACTTACATCGTTTGCACACATAGAACTGGTTACCAGTGTTTCGAAAATGAAGTCGAATATGATATGAAATATTCGGTAAACAGAAAGTCTACTTCTCTCCAAAAATGAATCCTTTCGGATTGAAACTTTTCCATTCCAAAATTGGTGGGGAGGATTAAAATTTTTTTTGCAGATTCGGAATTTCCGCACTCGATATAGTGGATTCCTGTAAAAAAATTTTTTTTAATCTCGAAGAGGGTGCGGTCCATTGTCTTTAGCTCCGCCACATCGAGTGATATATTTTTTAAAACAAAAGTATAATAGTATTTTTTAAAAAGTTCGTAAAGATATAGAAAAGCTTTGTGAAGTAAAAGATTTGTGGGAATAAAATTAAGTTAAAGATAAAATTAAGTTAAAAATAAAATGACGACTCAAATTTCGGCTTAAACCAGGTTAATTTTCTTTTATTTCCTAATAAATAGGATACATAGAGGGGACGAACTAGGACAGACAAGGGGGAACATATAGATCGTTGAGCCTTTTTACAGATGATTTAACGAATGATTTTAACATGAGAATAATATATTATAATGTGATGATGTTATTGTTTTAAAAATTTGATTACTTTTGGGTTCGGGGGTGTCCCACAAACCCGCCGGTTGATTTTTTTTTTTTTCCTTTTTCTTTTCCCATTTCTTTTCCTTCTATGCCCGGTCCGACCATGTTGGCCCCTTGCATACACAACTTTCTTGCGACATCCTTCCATCTTTTGGCAAATACTCTTTGCAACAAGCTCCTCCTCTCCAGACGGATCTTGGAAACAAGATGGGCGGTGAAGTAGTTCACCAGCCCTCGTCTGGAGATGAATTGTCCTGTCGCAATTCCTTCCGAGTGCGTCTTCCATACCGTTTCTTTCACTATGGTTATTACGCAGAAAAATGCTGCCTTCCTCTCTTTGGAAAAGGAGGAAGGCGGTACCATCTTAATCATGGATTCAGTCGAGAGTCGTACTCTTTCTGTATCCAACATCAGCTGTTCGGCATAGGTTATCAAATCACTCAGCTCCCCACAGTGAACGAAGGCGTGCGTCACCGTTTCACTGGCCCGCCCGCACCTCGGACATGTGGGGGAGGTGTCACAACCGTGTCTTGACAATCTTTCCCGAACCTGTAACGCTGATCGGTAGCACAGCCAGGCCAAGGATTTCTGGTAATTATCCAGGAGTCCCGACCCGAAGGTCCTCCCGAACAGGCTGGTTAGCTGCCTCTTGTCGAAGCCCAGAGTCTCCCCCAGGACATCATCAGACTTAAGCTCCACCAACCCGCTATAAATATCCGCTGTGGTAACCCTGCTGCTAGCATTACTCACTCGAGAGAAGAGGGAGAGCGCTTGTTTGCACTCCATCTGCCATTCCCCCGTCTTGGGTCTTCGTCTGATCCATGCTCCTAAGTCCCTCAGGGACCCATACTTTGGGAAATCCTGCTCGGCAAGCGTTTACCACACCTGCTCACCATCCAGGTGGCACCGGAGATGTCTCAGCCTCAGCGCGTGCTTGCGCATCATCAGCCAGGGCATCCCCAGCCCACCCTTTAGCGGTTTCTGGTAACAGATGGAGCGCCTCACAAGTGGAGTTTTACTTCCCCACAAAAAGTGGAAAAGGATCCGCTCCAACTTGTTCAGCCACAAAACCGGGCAAGGCACGACGGTTAGGCGATAGGTTATCACAGATACTATGAAAACCTGTGCAACCTCCGCCCTTCCCAACAAGGATAACCTCCTCCCAGACCACTTCTGGGCTACGGCTGTCATCTTGCTCGCCACCTCACTCCAGTTCTTCTCCACCTGAAGGTCCGGTCCAAACCAGACCCCGAGCATTTTAACCGGGCCCTCCGTCCAGCGCCCGACGACGCTGTTGGGAGGCATCGACTTGCCTCTCCAGGTGCCGAGTTGCAAGCCGACTGATTTTTCCTGGTTAATTTTCGCCCCTGCTACCGTCTCGTATCTTTTGATGGCGTCCTTTAAGTGAGGTAGACGCCCTTCATCTGACACGATGATGGTGACGTCATCCGCGTATGCCGTCACGTTCCTTCCGTTACAAAAATCATGCAGGTCCGCCCCCACGTCCCTCAACTTCCGCAGTAATGGCTCGAGCGCCAACACGTACAGAATCGGGGACAGGGGGCAGCCCTGACGAACCGAACGCTTAATCGCGAAGGGGTTCGAAAGGAACCCATTCACCCGGACTATTGATTCAATGTTGCCGTACATGGCTTTAATCCAGCCTCGGAAGATCGGGCCAAATCCGACCGCCCGAAGGACAGCCGCCAGGTATCCGTGGTCAACCCTATCTAACGCCTTAGACTGGTCCAAATTCACCAGTGCCACACCGTTGCCATGCATTTTACCCACCCGCTCTATGGTGTAGCGAATGAAGTGAAGGTTGTCTTGTATCGTCCTTCCTGGGATGGCACATGTCTGTGCTTCCCCCACCAGGTCGCCCACGACAACCCTAACTCTCTTTGCGAGCACCTTGGCCAAAATCTTTAACTCTGTGTTTAACAGAGTTATGGGCCTAAAGTTATTAACGTTATCCCCCTTGCTCGTGTCCTTCCTGATTAGTGTCACCACTCCTCGGCTCACATCTTTGGGAATCCTCCCATTCTGCTGCCAATTCGTGTACACACTGGCCAGTATGTCCCCGAACAAGTCTGGCATGCGACTTTTCCCCGGGGCTCTCGGAAAGCACCTCTCTGATCTCTTTGGCTGTGATTGGTCCTTCACAGCGCTCAGCGTCACGAGCCGAAAGACGCGGGCCGCCGTCCAGAAGATGCCGTAAAGCATCCCCATGGTCCAACGTCCCGCCCCTCCCGAACAACGTGGCAAAGTGCTTGTGAAAGGCCTTGCACATCTCCTCCTGTCCTTGGATTTCCTGTCCGTACTCATCTATCAAAGACCCGATCGTAGCATCAATGCCACGACAGGTTTCTTCCGAGCGAGCCCATCTAGCAACATTGATACCTTCACGGCCCATTGCACGTCTCCTAGCACGGACTCTGCATCCTTTATGTTTGACATTGAGGTGTCGGTCCAGTGCCGATCTCGCCGCCAACACTTGTGACACAGAGCCCGTTCTCAATGCCTCGTCTAATGCCTTAACTAAATCCCTTTCTATTCTAGTCTGTTCTAGAGTTAACTGTTTGCTAAATCTAATTGACTCAATTCGAAGGGCTCTTTTGAGGGCGCTCCACCATCGGTTGTTGATAACAGCGCCGGTAAGCGCCCTCTTCACTAACTCCTTAATCTGGCTACGGTAAGCCTTGCAATCCAATATAGTCTTGTTCAACTTCCAGTAGCCAGATCCCTGTCTATGTACCTTATCTATATTCACCCTACACGTCACTAACTTGTGATCTGTGTAGGGTACGTATGTAAATTGTGGACAACTGAAACTGTGACTATTTCTAGTGCTTACCACTATCCTGTCTATGTAAGACCTGACCATTCCGTCACTTCTTGTCCAGGTTCACACTGGTGTGTTCGGGTGGTCAAGCCTGTATCGATCTGCCAGCCTGAAACGCTTCAGCAGATCGATGAGGCAAGAGTTTCCTTTTCTATCTGTTGAGCCCACGCTATCTAGGCGTGCATCCAGTATAGCGTTGAAGTCACCTAGTACCACTAGTGTCTTTGATGTTACCAGGAAATTCTCCAGGCGTTGAAAGAAGCCAACCCGTTTGCTTGCATTACTAGGCGCGAAGATGCCCACGAGTCTGACGGCCTTACCACTGTGTGTTAGATCCAGAACGACCAACTCGCCTTCTGGGTCCACGAAGATTGTACTTACTTGCATGACCAAGCTTTTACGGATCAAGACAGCTACCCCTCTGCTCCCTCCCTCCCGGATAGAAGAAATTATTTTCTCGTAGCCGTTCAGGAGTGCAGAGAAGGCCTGCAGCTTGTCCAGCTTGGTCTCTGTAACAACCATCACATCTATATCATGTGACCTGAGGTCGTCGAGGAGGCACGCCTGCTTCCTCTTCGAGTTCAGGCCACGCACGTTCAAACAAGCAATATCCAACGCAATCATTATGAGTCATAGAAGAAAAGAAAGCTACCTTACCCTCATTTATCTTGTTGTTAAGGGAATGGTTCTCAAAACATTTGAGACCATTCCCCTACGCTCATCTTTTTCGTCTAAGAATGGTTCCATCGGCGGGTCGAACACCTTTGTTTGATTTTTTAATAAATGTATGTCTTTGGGATGTAATTTCAACATGTCGAAAAATAATGTTCTAGCAATTTATATATAGAAGGTTGATAGGTTCGAATGCAACGCTATGCCCGTGAATTACTAAAATGCCAAAGTAAAAAGAATTTTACGCTTAGACTTTAAGTTGTTCAAATCTAACCAAAGTGGAAGAAATTATTTTATTAAAGTTTGGCGATTTTTTCTTCCTCCGTCTTCCTTTCTTTGGACTTTCCTATGTTTCCGACGAAGAGCTCCGCTCGAAACGTCAAATTCTCTTTCTTTCCTTTCCCGAGCGTCCAGTAACATAATCTATATCACGTCCTCACGTTGTTGTTTTTTGTTGTTTTTTTTTGTCGCTTTTCTTTTTTGAACCTATATATATATATACACACACACACACACACACACACACACACACACACACACATATATATATATATATATATATATATATATATATATATACATACATATATAATACACGTACATGCCTGTGTATGTGCATATACATAAAAATTAATGTAAACAATTATGCGTAATGTGATACCATAAAGGAAAACGGTCAATATAAAGATTTTCACCCGGGAACAGAAAAAAATAATAAACCATCCTGGTGGGTGTTAACAAGTATGTAGAAAACGAATATGAAAAAAATGCGCGCTGACGACCCTGAGGGGAGGGGGCTTTCGGAAAATTCACAAGATCTCATTTTTCCGTTATAACCTCCGGTAAAATGGATATATATTGCTTTTTTTTTTACGGAATTTCACATTTTCAAAATTTCAATTACCCCCACCCCCTTCATTTTTCACTTTTTCCGGATTTTTTTTTTTTTTTTTTTTTTTTTTTTTGCGAAATACATAGAAAAATACGAAGATTACGATTCTGAAAAAATTGAATTTAAATTTGTTTAATTCTTCCATATTCTTAATCTCCGTATTTTGAAAATGCGATTAAAAATTTTTTTTTTTCAGAATCGGATCCTCCATAACCAACAACGTGGGATTCCGTAAAAAAAAAAAGCAATGTATATCCATTTTACCGGAAGTTATGACAGAAAAATCGGATTTTGTGAATTTTCCGAAAGCCCTCACCCCACCCACCTCCAGGGTCACCAGCGCGCATTTTTTTTTTCATATTCATTTTCTTGTTAACACTCACCAGGCTGGTTTACTTTATTTTTGGGGGGTTTTTGTTCCCAGGTGAAAATCTTTATATTGACCAGGAAACTATAATCATTAAAAACTGCGACTAAGGGTGTCAAGGGAATTACCTAGTATATATATATATATATATATATATATATATATATATATATATATGCACAGGCATGGCTTTATGTTAAGAAGCTAGCTTCCTAACCACATGATTCTGGGTTCAGTCCCACCGTGTGGCACCCTGGGCAAGTATCTTCCACTATAGCCTTGGGTTGACCAAAGCCTTGTGAGTGGATTTGGTAGACAGAAACTGAAAGAAGCTAGTCATATATATCAAGTACAGGACATCAGCAATGAGTGAAAAATACGTAAACACACGAGCGATAAGTAGACAAAATACCAAAAAAATATACAATATAAGAACAGGACACCAACGACTGAAAAATACGTTAACACATAATGAGTGACAAGTATGGGACAAAATACCAAAGGGAGACTAACCCCTCCTCAGTTGTCAACTGTTTATTACTCCCTATCTCAAGCTTTCAACAACAAGATAGGAAACCTTCATAAAGCAGCAGCATCCAGAAATTTTAAAAATATAAAATTTGTGGTGAGACCATGCAGCCTTGTCACAGTAAGTTTTTACTTATATATATTCGAGCGAGGTCATTGCCAGTGCTGCTGGACTGGCTCCTGTGCAGGTGGCACGTAAAAAACACCATTTGAGCATGGCCGTTGCCAGTACTGCCTGACTGGCCCTCGTGTCGGTGGCACGTAAAAGCACCCACTACACTCTCGGAGTGGTTGGCGTTAGGAAGGGCATCCAGCTGTAGAAACTCTGCCAGATCAGATTCGAGTCTGGTGCAGCCATCTGGTTCGCCAGTCCTCAGTCAAATCGTCCAACCCATGCTAGCATGGAAAGCAGACGTTAAATGATGATGGTGATGATATATTTATATATATATATATATATATATATATATATATATATATATATATTTGTTTGTGTGCCTGTGTTTGTCCCGCCACAGTCACTTGACAACTGATGCTGGTATATTTACATCCCTGTAACCTGGTGGTTTGGCAATAGAAACCAATAGAATAAGTACTAGGCTTACAAAGAATAAGTCCTGGGGTCAATTTGTTTGACTAAAACCCTTAAGGCAGTGTTCCAGCAAGGTTGCAGTCAAATCACTGAAACAAGTAAAAGAATAAAAGAATATATATACAGGGTTGACCAAAAGTCACTCGACAGTAAACCAAAATTCCATAAATACTATTTGTAATTTTATATTGACTCAAATGGAAAAATGTGTCGCTCCAGAATGACTTCAGTTTGAACAATTTTCATGATGTTTCATATTTAAATACTTTTATTAAATTTGTTGAGTTATTAAACATAAATAAATCTTGGAATTAAATGGTTTTGATTTACTGTCAGGTGACTTTTGGCCAACGCTATATACACATATACACACACATATAATATGGTTTCAAATTTTGGTACAATGCCAGCAGTTTTTCAGGGGCTAGGAAAATCGATTGCCTTGACCCAAGTACTTGATTGGTACTTTTTTATTGACTCTAAAAAGAAAAAAATCCTAAGTTAACCTTGGTGGAAATTGAACTTAGAATATCAAGACAAATGAAAAGCCACTAAACATTTTCTCTGGAATGCTAACGATTGTGCCAGCTCACAGTCTTATTTGTAAATACCTAATATAATAAGTACACATATAATGTAATTTATATGAGTGTGTGTACATGCATGTGTATGTGTGAGGTGTGAGTGTGTGTACATGTGTATATATATATATACACACACACGCATACACATATGTATGTATGTATGTATACACACACACATGCACACACATATATACACACATGTATAATTTTTG
>NC_142930.1:115194635-115204635 GCF_046866305.1 Octopus bimaculoides | reverse complement strand
TAGATGTTCCCTGCTATATTTGTAACAGCTCAAAGTAATTGACCTGGTTATGATATTATGGTTATCAATATCTCACTGTGGTAATTAGTCAGCTCTTTGTCTTCATGATTGGTTCAGCTTGTTGTGAGTAATAAGCAATGGTGAACTAGTCGAATTGTATCAACTTTTGAGGATCTATTCTCAACCATTCTTCTCTGCTTTATTGGAATTATTCCCGGATCTCTTCTCATTTGAAAATAATGAAACTACAGTGATTTTGTAATGGCTGATTAAAACTTTAACAAGTCTGCCAAATGCTGGCATTTAGTTAAAAGGATATTTAGTTTTGACTGATAATTTCTCATTTTATAAGCACTAGATCGGTGATTAAGAATGCTTTCAAAGTACTGGGCTTCTGTGATCTGAGTTCAAATCCTGTTGAGGTCAACTTTGCCTTCAATTCTTTCTTCTTTTTGGACCAATAAAATAAAGAGTTACATCATTATGGGCACAGTATTGCTGTGTGATTAAAGAATCTTGCTTTTCAACTATGCAGTGTCAGATTGAGTTCCACTGTGTGGCATCTTAGGTAAGTGTCTTCTATGATAACCCCAGGTCAACTAATGCCATTTGAGTGAATTTGGTAGATGAAAATAGTGTGGAAGCTCATCAAATATATGCATATAGGTGCAGGAGTGGTTGTGTAGTAAGAACCTTGCTTCCCACCCACATGGTTCCAGGTTCAGTCCCACTCCTTGGGCAAGAGTCTTCTACTATGGCCTCGGGCTGACCAAAAACTTGTGAGTGGATTTGATAGATGGAAACTGAAAGAAGCCCATTGTATATATAATATATAATATATATATATATATATATATATATATATATATATATATATATATATATATATATACATATATATATGAATGTATGCGTTTGCTATTTGTGTCAGTGTTTGTCTCCCCACCATCGCTTGACAACCGATGTTGGTGTGTTTACGTCCCCATCACTTAGCAGTTAGGCAAAAAGAGACTGATAGAATAAGTACTAAGCTTACAAAGAATAAGTCCTGGGGTCAATTTATTCGACTAAAGGTGATGCTCCAGCATGGCCACAGTTAAATGACAGAAACAAGTAAAAGAGTATGTGTGCAGATGTGTATGCAAATGTGTGTATTTGATCATCACCACCTCTCACTGCTTGACAACAGATGTTGGTTTGTTTATGTCCCCATCATGTAGCAATTCAGCAAAAAGAAAAAGAGAAAATAATGCCCCGACATGTAGGCATGTACTGGGGTTGATTTATGCAATCTCATTCTTCAAGGCAATGCCCCAGAATGGCAAGTCCAATAACTGAAACAAGTGAAAGTCAGAAGATATCTAATAAGCAGAAAGACCAGTTGAAATAACTGTTGGCTTCACATCTTAAAGAGTCTCGAGGTTTAAGACCACAACAAGTGATAGCACAAGTTCAGTGAGTTTAAAATGATTGATATTCATAAATGTTAGTGCAAGCCGAAAAAACAAACAGGTATAAGCTGAGATCTTCAGTGACATAGTTCTGTTATGTTTAGCAAGATATATGAGAAGTTGGATGCAGGTTATTTCACTTGATATTGAGGTATAGCATGCAAATGCAGATGAGAAGATGCTATTTTTTTTTTTAATATACGCAAAATGTAAATATAATATAGTGAAAATCAAAAGAACAGATATATATATATATATAATAAAACTAAAGATGGGAAAATAAAAAAATAAAAAAATAGAACTTGCAATAAAAATAAGCATAGCAAGAGATAATATATATATATGATCGAATGTGTGGCATAGTGACATTTCCTGTTCAAATGCAAAGAATACAATACAGGCCAAAAATATATAAATCAATGCAAATAACAGAACGGATTTTAATATGGATGTTTTATTTTTATGAGACACAGCTGCTCTTATACATCAGGAGTCACTCCTGATATACTATATATATATATATATATATATATATATAGATATATAGAAAAAAGAAATAATAAATGTATATATATATATATATATATATATATATATATATATATATATATATATATATATATATATATATATATATACACATATATATGCATATACCATATTACATATACATATTAAACATACATATATATGTGTATAGCATATATATGTACATGATATATGTATATATATATTATATATATATATATATATATATATATATATATATGTTTATAGATATATATATATAATATATATATATATATATATATATATATATATATATATATACTATATATATTATATATATATATAATATATATACTATATATATATATATATATAGTATATATATATATATATATATATATATATATATATATATATATATATATATATATATATATATATATATATACATATTTATATATAATATATATATATATATGTATGTATGTATGTATAGATAGATAGATATAATATATATATACTATGTATAAATCATCATCATCATCATCATCGTTTAACGTCCGCTTTCCATGCTAGCATGGGTTGGACGACTTGACTGAGGACTGGTGAAACCGGATGGCAACACCAGGCTCCAATCTAAATTTGGCAGAGTTTCTACAGCTGGATGCCCTTCCTAACGCCAACCACTCAGAGAGTGTAGTAGGTGCTTTTACGTGTCACCTGCACGAAGGCCAGTCTGGCGATACTGGCAACGGCCACGCTCGAAATGGTGTCTTTTATGTGCCACCCGCACAAGCCACTCCAGGGGCACTGGCAACGATCTCGCTCGAAAATCCTACGGAGGCCAGTCAGGCGGTACTGGCAACGGCCATGCTCAAAATGGTGCATCTCATGTGCCACCCGCACAAGAGCCAGTCCAGGGGCACTGGCAACGATCTTACTTGGCTTGCCGGGTCTTCTCACGCACAGCACATTTCCAAAGGTCTCGGTCAGTAGTCATCGCCTCGGTGAGGCCCAATGTACGAAGGTCTTGCCTCACCACCTCAGCCCAGGTCTTCCTGGGCCTACTTCTTCCACGGGTTCCCTCAACTGTTAGGGTGTGGCACTTTTTCACGCAGCTATCCTCATCCATTCTCACCACATGTCCATACCAGCGCAATCGTCTCTCTTGCACACCACAACTGATGCTTCTAATGTTCAGCTTTTCTCTCAAGATACTTACACTCTGACGGGTATTCACATTGACATTACACATCCAACGGAGCATACTGGCTTTATTCCTTGCGAGCTTACGTATGTCCTCAGCAGTTACAGCCTATGTTTCACTGCCATGTAGCATGGCTGTTCGTACACATGCGTCATACAGTCTGCCTTTTACTCTGAGTGAGAGTCCCTTTGTCGCCAGCAGGGATAAGAGCTCTCTAAACTTTGCCCAGGCTATTCTTATTCTAGCAGCTACACTTTCAGCGCACCCACCCCCACTACTAACTTGGTCGCCCAGATAGCGGAAGCTATCAACTACCTCTAGTTTTTCACCCTGGAATGAGATAGAAGTTGTTTCCTGTTTGTTTACAGTCTTTATTGCACCTGAACATCTGCCACAAACAAAAACTAACTTCCTAGTTAACCTGCCATTGATGTTGCTGCACCTCTTATGTGTCCATAGTTTGCACCGGGTACATCTTACAGAGTTACTACCTACTCCTTTTCTACATACTGAGCAGGGCCATCTACCTGAAGGGGTTTGTGTTTTATCTACCTTCCTACTTATTAGGATTTTGGTTTTAGCTAGGTTGACTCTAAGGCCCTTCAATTCTAGACCTTGCTTCCACACCTGAAACTTCTCCTCTAGTTCTGATAGTGACTCCGCAATTAGGGAAAGGTCATCAGCATAGAGGAGCTCCCAGGGGCAACCTGTCTTGAACTCCTCTGTGATTGCCTGGAGGACTATGATAAATAAGAGGGGGCTGAGGACGGAACCTTGGTGGACCCCTACCTCTACCCGGAATTCATTGCTGTACTCATTTCCAACCCTCACCTTACTGGCAGCATCTCTGTACATGGCTCGCACAGCTCTCACTAACCATTCTTCTATCCCAAGTTTCCTCATTGACCACCAGATAAGGGATCGGAGGACCCTGTCAAAGGCTTTCTCCATGTCAACGAAAGCCAGGTACAGAGGTTTATCCTTGGCTAGGTATTTCTCCTGCAGCTGTCTTACTAGAAATAAGGCATCAGTAGTGCTTTTACCTGGCACGAACCCAAACTGCATCTCATCTAAATTGATTCGCTCCCTAATTAGTTGGGCTATGACCCTCTCTGTAACTTTCATAACCTGATCTAACAGCTTGATGCCTCTATATATGTATATATATGTATGAATATATATATATATATATATATATATATATATATATATATATATATATATATATATATTTATGTGGAGAATGGAGCAACAAATACAAGAAAAAGCAATACTGTTGGACTAGTTAGCCGCTGTTTTATTACGTGGAGGTTATGTAATAAGTCATTGTGAAGGTTGAGGTTATGTAGTGAGTCATTGTGTATGTTATGCAATAGTCATTTATGTACGTTTCAATCAAGCCAGTGGTTTGGCAGATCCCCCCCCCACCGAATTTGCATATATATATATATATATAGTAGTGTGTCGATAAGCCAGCTGGAGGAGATGTCCTCCTGGGGCTAAAGCAACAGTAACATCCACCCCTAGGGGTCAGCCACACTTAAGTGGCAATACACTTCACTTTATCGTGCAGTTACTGTTAATACTTCATTTAGAGAATTAACATTGCTTATATATATATATATATATATATATATATATATATATATAGAGAGAGAGAGAGAGAGAGAGAGAGAGAGTATGTGGGTGTATGGGTTTATATGTATGTGTGTGTATATATGTGTGTATGTTTTTACATGTATATATGTATATGAGTTTGTATGTTTATATGTATATGAAAGCAGCGAAAGCTTCTGTTCCATCAGAAATTACTTAGATTTTCATATGCCTAACAGACAAAAAAATAAACAGGGAAAAGGTATGATTTTATTCAGTATGTAATCCTCTACTACAGCAAAAATATCATTTCAGTGTCTGTTTTTCTATGTTTGCACTGAGGCAGATATTCTATGATTGGATGCCCTTCCTGTCACCGACACTCACCTGTTTCCAAGCAAGAGAATGTTTCCTCCATGACTGGACATGTTTGCACAGAAGTTCAGAAATTAATGTCACAACTTGTATGATAGTAACACTCATATAGTGTCAAGATAAGGAGACGTATGCACACATAAAATTACTCACAATCATGGAAATCAATGCCTATACATGTTCGAAAGAGCATATTTCTAGTATATCAACTAACTATTCATTTATATGTGGTACTTTTCATATATTTATGATTACTCAAAGAAAATATATATAAATTATATATAATGATAATATACAATAACTCCTCTCATTTATATATCGTTTTTTGATATAAAGATAAAGTAAGTAAGAAATAATGGTCCTTATTTATGTAGTTTATCCAGGGGAGAACTCCATAAATTAAAATAAACAAGAAACCATAGATCTACGATAATTTTAATCTATATTATTTCTTAGATAAAGAGATAATAAACTATAAATAAAGAATATATATCTAAATTTCACAAAGTTTTTCAGAAATAACGAAATTAGAGTATTGCAATATGTATACAAGCTCTGAAGTATACAGTATTATAAAAATTATTAAGATTGTTGATCTTAGTTTGTATCGCAGTTAATACATATATTTACGATTAGTCAAAAATATATAATTATATATAATAATTGTTGTAATCTACTTATTCATATTTACGTAAACGTTATTCAACCAGAGGAAAAAAATATATCTTTGTAGGTCAAAGTTTATATATTTATAAATGAAGTAGCTAAGTAAAACAAAAACAAAAAAACGAAATACATACTTGGAAATAAACGTTATTCATTTATCATCATTATTATTATTATTATTATTATTATTATTATTATTAGTAGTAGTAGTAGTAGTAGTAGTAGTAGTAGTAGTAGTAGTAGTAGTAGTAGTAATTGATTAATAAATTAAATCAATTTATTTATAAATGTGTAATCATTTAGCACAACAAAGATAGCTTACTTATGATTAATAATTAATATTTAACCATGAATATGATGATATATTTTAAATCAAAACAAATATTTTCACTGCAATTTAATGCGAAATATTATAAATAAATCCACTAAAATGTTACAAATTATATATTTAGGTATGTTTATTGATACTTTCATTACTTTATTTATCTATTATGAAATAAACATGTGTACAAAATTAACATACAAATATATATAGTTGGAATTTACAAAAACAAAAGACGAAGACAGGGGTATTAGTTTAATGCCTGGGAAGGTGAGAAAGTCTTTTATGTTTCGAGCCTATGCTCTTCAGCAGAAACGAACACGAGAAAATAAACAGAGAGGGAATAAAAAAGGCTTTAGTGGCTATATATATATATATATATATATATATATATATATATATATATATATATATATATATATATACATACACACACACACACACACACACATATATATATATATATATATATATGTGTGTGTGTGTGTGTGTGTGTGTATATATATATATATACATATATATATATATATATATATATATATATATATATACACACACACAATCGGGATGGCACCACCTAACGAGCGTGATCGTTACCAGCATCGCCGTCCTGGTACTTGTGCCGGTGGCACGTGAAAAGTCATTCGAGTGAGATCATTGCCAGTGTCACTGGACTGGCTCCTGTGCAGGTGGCACGTAAAATACACCATTTTGAGCATGGTCGTTGCCAGTACCGCCTGACTGGCCTTCGTGTCTTTACACGTGCCATGGACACAAGTGTCAGAAAGGCGACGCTGGGCACAGGTGCCATCACGATTTCGCTTTCGCTTACCCCAACAGGTCTTCACAAGCCGAGTTTCGTGTCCAATGAAGGAGACAACAGATATATATATATATATATATATATATATATATATATATATATATATATATATATATATATATATATATATATATACATATACGACGGGCTACTTTCAGTTTCCACCTACGAAACCCACTCACAAGGCTTTGGTCAACCCTAGGCTATAGTAGAAGACACTTTCCCAAGGTGCCATGCAGTGAGAATGAACCCAGAACCATGTGGGTGGGAAGCAAGTTTCTTACCGCACAGCCACTCCTGCACCTATATACAATGTTATTTTGTAAACAAAATTATTAAAATAACATTTATCCTTATATCTACAATCACAAATTTTAGCTAGATCATTCTCGGTAATAGGATTATTATTTCTATTATTGTAAAACCTGTCTAATCTTTTATTATTAAACAAAGAGATAATTCTAAACAAATTTTACGATACTGAAAAACCTATTCAGATCCTTTTGGTATTGATTATTTTATCATATTTATATTCTTTATTAAAATGCTTAGATATAGATCTGTAAAAATCTTTAATGAAATTAGTTTTCATTTGCCTTACATAAGGAATAATAAACTAAATATAATTATCATTATTAGAATTAACAGTATTAAGTGCATCTGGATTGGTATATGGGTATACTTTTTATCCTTAAATTTAAGCCTATTATTGTACCTATTTTTATACTGAATATTATAATTACTACACTTATTCCTGTTAGTATTGTTACTGATGTTAATCATATTATTCTTATTAGGAATAATATCATAATTTTCATAATTTATGTTAAGCGTATCTACATTATTGTTATTGGTTTCAGGACCTGCATTGACACTATATTTCAATCCTCGTGGAAATAGGTTATCCTTATATTCAGTAATTTATCATTTACCTCATCTTTCTCATTATTATTGTTATTTTTAATTTTAATTCTATTTATATGATATTTACTGCTTGTGATCAAATTGCACACATCTCCACTATTCAATCCACACATTCCGTTGTCAACCAATTTTCCATTTTTACAATGAAATTTATTATAGTCCTCATTTTATTTGCAATATACTATTCTATGCATGTACCCCACTTTTTTAAGGGCAACATTATAATATTCAATATTATTGTTGAATATTTCCTCATTGGGAGATAAATATGAAACACATCTCGAAATATTATAAACTAAAGTTCTAGTGATGGCTTTAGGATGATTACTTTATATATTAAGAGAAAGATAGTTATGGCCAGTTTATAAGATTACCCAGGGTTCCATGTGCATAAAGTGCTTAGTTTTGTGGACATGAAACTCTTGGTAGCCCTATGAATCAGCCATAGCTAACTTTATCTCAATACTCAATACTCATACAAATGTACAGTCACATTTAACATATTTGTGTGCACTAGGATGTGGGAAGACCTTTCACTGCAGAAATAGTCTCAGGAGTAAATTCTCCTCATCGACAGTTTGTATGAAAACACAGCACTGGGATATGAATGAAAACATGGAACCACTGAACACATGCATTTCTGTGTTATTATACTTCATAAGGTACAAACACTAAATCAGTTTTCATAACCCTTTAAGGTGGGTCTTGTAAATAAAACCTGCAAATGGTATTTATGCTGGTGTATGCAAAGCTTTTGTCAAATCGGAATTAATTAATTAGTGTAGAGAGCAGCATTGAATGAATATTAGTTTCTGTCTACCAAATCCACTCACAAGGCTTTGGTCAGCCCAAAACAGATAGAGTGAAGAATGGAAAAAAGACATGGGTGTCATAGAAGACCCACCACCTTCATATATAACAATAAAAGATTCTTTTCTTCAGGCTGGTTCATACAGAAAAGGGAATGTATAGCCATTTTCCTTCACTGTAAATGAACGCAGTTTGCATTTGAATGTGTTTAATTAGTTCCATCATTAAGTACAAGAACACAAACCATTAATGAGAAGCTTATTAGTAAATAGCATTGATGTTACAGAGTTTTGAGAATGGTGTTTATAAATAATGAAAAATATCAGGAATAAAATAAATAAAGCAATAGAAATTGATTAAACGCTATAATACAGTAATATATGAAACATATAGTAATGATACAATTAATGTAATAATTTAGTTAATAACAGAGTGTGCAAATATTGGAATTGAAATAATTGGTTTTCATGAGAGTGGATAAAAAGGCAAAGCTGACCACTGCAGAGACAGATATTACTGTAAGATTTTATTTCCATGCATTCAATCATTTTAGCTATTTTACCAAGTTTAAAGTAAATGTAATAATAAAGAACAATTAGCAAAAATTAAATGATGGTGCAATACATTAATTAGTTGATTAGCATTCGAAGCACTAAATAAGGACAAACAGAAGTATTAGGATAATAATAATATTCTTTTCTACTCTAGGCACAAGGCTCGAAATTTGGGGGGAGTTGGGGGGGGGGGGCAGTTGATTAGATCAACCCCAGTACACAACTGCTACTTTATTAATCAACCCCTGAAAGGATGAAAGGCAAAGTCAACCTCGACGGAAATTGAACTCAGAACATAGCGACAGGTGAAATACCGCTAAGCATTTTGCCCAGCGTGCAAATATTTCTGCCAGCTTGTTGCCTTACACCAGCAAAAATATTCTTATCTACTCTAGGTACAAGACCCGAAATTTTGGGGCAGGGGGCCAGCTTATTAGTTTGACCCCAGTACGCAACTGGTACTTAATTTATCAAACCTGAAAGGATGAAAGGCAAAGTCGACCTCGGTGGAATTTGAACTCAGAATGTAAAGAAAGACAAAATACCACTAAGCATTTCGCCCGGCATTCTAACATTTCTGCCAGCTCACTGCCTTAGGATAATAATAATATTAATACATAATGAATGGCTAAATCTATTTAAATATATGAAATGAAATAAATGACAAGGGAACAGAAATTACATAATCAACTTCATTAGCTTACAGCTGTTTCTTCTATAAGATGCAGCAACCTCAGCTCTGAATGCAATACATCTTATAGC
>NC_142930.1:115184635-115189635 GCF_046866305.1 Octopus bimaculoides | reverse complement strand
GATATCTTACAAAGTTGCATTATATTTTTATAGCAAAATATTATCAGGAATTGTATAAAAGATTGTCAAAATATCTTGTGCACTGTACAAGTGTAAATAGTTCATTACACATTAATATTAACCCCTAAGGGTCATGTGGAGCCTGGTTGAGAATCACTGTTTTATAAACAGGACTTCACACACACACACACACACACACACACATACATACATACAAACATACATACATATACAGAGAGTCAAACAGACATACAGATAAATAGATAGATAAATAGATAGATAGATAGATAGATAGATAGATAGATAGATAGATAGATAGATAGATAGATAGATAGATAAAATTTATTAATGAGGGTAGAAATTGATATAAATCAATTAAGACCAGTGGTCTAGCATATTAAAAAAAATCCGAAGATTAAAATTATATTACATACAAAAATAAGAGGAATGACCAGCAAAAGTGGACTCCTATATGCTAGAAATAGATGCCGAATCATCTAACCCCGAAAAAAAATATATGTTCTCAGTAAAAATTCAGCGACACAACAGACCGTAAAAGGGCAAGACAAATGAAAAAATACTAAATAAAAAAAAACGATTAACCTACGTACCATGGTTTCACCTGTTAAAATTTACATAAGTAAATATTTGCAGGATCGTCAGCGTAGTCTGTCGATTCGCAATGCAATTTCCAGAACTAGACACAAAACGTCCACCAGAAAGGGAGCACGTGTAGAGTTCTACAAATTACATTCAGTGTATCATTTCAAATGTCTTCAATCTGGCGCGCTAAGTCCGGAAATAATTCTGCAGTTAATGAATTTTTGCAGCTAATTTACCGGTTAGAGAACATTATTATATAAAATGTATTAATGAGGGTAGAAATTGATATTAATCAATTAAAACCAGTGGTCTAGCATATTAAAAAAATCCGAAGATTAAAATTATATTACATACAAAAATAAGAGGAATGACCAGCAAAAGTGGACTCCTATATGCTAGAAATAGATGCCGAATCATCTAACCACGAAAAAAAGTATATGTTCTCAGTAAAAATTCAGCGACACAACAGACCGTAAAAGGGCAAGACAAATGAAAAATTACTAAATAAAAAAAAAAACGATTAACCTACGTACCATGGTTTCACCTGTTAAAATTTACATAAGTAAATATCTGCAGGATCGTTAGCGTAGTCCGTCGATTATTTAGTATTTTTTTCATTTGTCTTGCCCTTTTACGGTCTGTTGTGTCACTGAATTCTTACTGAGAATATTTTTTTTTTTCGTGGTTAGATGATTCGGCATCTATTTCTAGCATATAGGAGTCCACTTTTGCTGGTCATTCCTCTTATTTTTGTATATAGATAGATAAATAGATAGATAGATAGATAGATAGATAGATAGATAGATAGGTAGGTAGGTAGGTAGGAAGGTAGGTAGGTAGGTAGGTAGGTAGGTAGGTAGGTAGGTAGGTAGGTAGGTAGGTAGGTTGCTAGATGATAGGCATCTATCCATCCATCCATTCATATATCCCTCCATCCATACATACACACACACATACATATATACATACACACGCATAAATGTATACATGCATACATACATATATTTTTTTCTTTCAGGATTAAATAAAAAGAAGACAATAAACAGAAAATATGACATATATACATCATCATTTAACGTCTGTTTTCCATGCTGGCATGGGTTGGACGATATGGATATATACATAGCTGTTTAAGAATCCATAAATCAGAAAAAAATTGCATACACACGTATATTTGTCATTGGGTCAGTAGAGTGGGTGTATTAATCGAATTTTCCAGTATTATATATCCATTAAAGCTGATCTTACCGATTGGTTCCACACTAGGGGTTCAACGGAGTGGTAGGTAACAATCCTGTTATGTAACCCTGCACTCTTCGAAGATGGCTACCATCTCTGAAGAGCGCCGGGTTACATGACTAGACTATTACCTAACATTCCATTGAACCTCTAGTGCGAAACCGATCGGTAAGATTAGTTGTAATGAACACATAATATTGTACACCCTGATTAAAATATGTATATATCTGTGTGTGTGTGTGTGTGTGTGTGTGTGTGTGTGTGTGTGTGCGTGTGTGTGTGTGCGTGTGTGTGTGTGTGAGAGAGAGAGAGAGAGAGAGAGAGAGAGAGAGAGAGAGAGAGAAGAGAGAGAGAGTGCGTGTGCATGAATGTATGTATGTATGAATATATATACATACGTACAGAGTCTGGTAAGCAGAAGACCATCAGGTGAACTGTGGAGGTAGCAAACATTGCTCCAGGGTGGCTGAAAACGAAGAGCTGTGAATCCTGGAAGGTGTAGTTGTACTGGAGGAACCATAACTGAAAACAAGTTGATACTTGATTGGCTCTGAGTGAAGGTATCTGCTGTTGGAAGACCCTAAACACCTAAATGACCTAACGAAACATCTCTGATGATGTGTTCTGGTGCATCACAGGCTGATAAATAGAAATGTGTGTGTGTGTGTGTGTGTGTGTGTGTGTGTGTGTGTGTGTGTAGATACATACATATCATACAAACTTACTCTCACACACGTACACAATTGAATATTCGAATTACATTGGTTTTACATTGTGGCACAAAACAAAGGCAGTGAGCTGGCAGAAACGTTAGCACGCCGGGCGAAATGCTTAGCGGTATTTCGTCTGCCGTTACGTTCTGAGTTCAAATTCTGCCGAGGTCGACTTTGCCTTGCACCCTTTCGGGGTCGATAAATTAAGTGCCAGTTACGCACTGGGGTCAATGTAATCGACTTAATCCGTTTGTCTGTCCTTGTTTGTCCTCTCTATGTTTAGCGCCTTGTGGGCAATAAAGAAATAAGAAACGTTAGCACGCTGGGTGAAATGCTTAGCGGTATTTCATCTGCCTTTATGTTTTGAATTCAAATTCCGCCGAGGTCGACTTCATCTTTCATCCTTTCAGGGTCGATAAATTAAGTATCAGTTGTGTACTGGAGTCGATCTAATCGACTGCCCCCACCCCCACAAAAAAATTTTCGGTCCTTGTGCCTAGAGTAGAAAAGATTATGACACAAAGCAATCAATTTCAGGGTGGGGCTTAAGTTAATTAACTCAACCCCAGTGCGTAATTGGTACTTATTTTATCGACCCCGAAACAATGAAAGGCAAAATTGATCTTGGTGGAATTTGAACTCAGATCGTAAAGACGGACGAAATGCTGCTAAATAATTTGCCCTGCATTTACTACATTATAAATAGTTTTGCCCTTCAAAGTCTGTTTCTTACTATGAGCACGTTTAATCGTTCGCGTATATTTATGAGCCTGTTCTCCTTTGAACAATTTTCATTATGCTTCCATGCATCCTTGCTTTTAAATTGTTTATAAGTACACGGGGTCTATATATGATATACGCCGATTGCCCCATATATTTATGCAGTATCGTTTCAAGTTTCTATTGAGATATATCCGTGTAATTATTTTTATATCTATTTTAACTTCCAAACCGCTAGTGGTTGAAGCATATCATACGAAGGGAGGTCACTCTAATTTTAATCCCATTAGTCTAGAAAATGGAAACCTAATTATAGAAACGAGACAGAAATATAAAGAAATGCATTTTCTATAGTGATTTTCTATTTACAGCATTATAATATCTGTACTGTTTCTCTATACTTGCATATTAAATTATTAATGAAATTAGCTCCCTCCAACTCTATTAAGAACTTAATTAGACGTGAAGTGCTTTTTGGGGAGAAAATAAAAGATAGGAAATAAAATTGAAGTTGATCAGAAATAAATGCATGAATATCTTAAACATGGTGAATTCGCTCAAAATAATCCATTCTGCAGTAATAAATTTTGCTGATATAGTGCAACATACATCAGTAGTAAGAAAATAACGAACAATTTAATCACCAGAGTGTAACGAATCGAACACCAAAATGCAATTGTCACTTTCGAAGTGAATTGAAAGACAACGGGAAATATGTAGAAAAGTCTATTATATATTCAGTCTTTGTCATGAAAATAAACCGAAATTCTATTGATTATGTAGCATTGTGGAGGTACATGGCCTAGTGGTTAGAGTAGTGAACACGTGGTCGAGGAATCACAGGTTCGAATCTCAGACCGGGCGATGTTGTGTTTATGAGCGAAACACGTAAGCACTATACGGTTCCGGCAGAAAATAATGGCGAACTTCTGCTGACTCTTTCGCCACAACTTTCTCTAACTCTTTCATCCTGCATCTACCAGCTCACCTGTGACGGACCGGCGTCCCATCCAGCTGGGGATCCTATACACCAATGAAACTGGGGAAACTGGCCCTTATGTGCCAGGGATGGCTCGAAAAGGAACACACAACAACAACATATAGCATTGTAAAGTTAACGCTGAGAATTAATTTAAGAGCCGTTAGAATCATTGCAATTTTATAATATATTGTTTCATAGTTATAAGAACTTTTATTTTACACTATTGTTACACCGTATTTAATTACATAAATATTCCACATCAAAATCCAAATCCAAAACCGAAGAAAACTCATTCGTTTGTGGAAAAGAAAAGAAAGAAGAGAAAAAGCAGCAATTCAACAGTAATTGCATCAATCGGTCGCAGACCATAAAGCTCAATGGAACATACTGATGCAAGCCTACACGCTCGTGGCATTACTGCGGTTGATAGCAAAGCTAAGGCGTTGGAACAGCCAAGCACCCTCCTGAGCATCACCTGATACCTCAATAAAATGAGTCGCTAACGATGACAAGAACTTTTATATTGCATTTATTTCCTAATATTACACCCTTCAAAGAGAGGATGTGATCCATCTTAGTATTTTAAATTTGATGGTCAAAAAAGTGAACACATGATGTCCATGGATACTACGGATTCTGCCGTAATCATACCAGGAATACAAACTATGATCTTTAGAAACATGTGACATGTGGAAACGCACACAACGATGCATTGAAATATTTATAAATTCTATCCATGGATT
>NC_142930.1:115172135-115179635 GCF_046866305.1 Octopus bimaculoides | reverse complement strand
GAATGAAGATTTAAGTCCATCACCCACCTGTGAAAGCAGTAATTAATGTAAGTAGCCGACATCTAGAAAGCTTTGAAAAAACAGTTCTGAACAAAGGTCTCAAATTTGCGACAACCATCAAGCGTATTCCATACTTGGACATAATAGCCCCTATTGAAGGGATATCAAAAGCTCAGGGAGATGAACTAAGATGGAAAGTGAGACAGGTACTAGAAAAAGCAAAACTTCCTAAACCAAACATCACTAAAGAAGAAAAATTCGCTACCAAAAGACTACAGAGTGACACTACCATCATAATACTTCCAGCGGACAAGGGAAATGCTACAGTGGTGATGAACAAGTCTGACTACTCGGGAAAATTGACAAGTCTTATAAGTGATGGTAGCTACAGCAAAGAAAGAAAGACCCAACTCTGAAGACAGAGAGGAAGTTGTCACAGATCTTGATCAAGAACAAGGATCACTTTACACCAATGAAGTGCAGACATCTGACTCAACACTACAGTAAACTACCACACATGTACGGTCTCCCTAAGATTCACTAGGATGGAATTCCATTAAGACCTATAGTGAGCTGTAGAAGTTCAGCATGTCATCCACTGAGCCGCTTCCTTGTGGATATAATCAGTCCATTTGCAAGGATACCCCCATTGAATCCAACCAGGTGGTTAGTCATGATGTGATAAGCCTGTTCACCAAAGTCCCAACTGGTGAAGCACTATCAGTGATACAAGAAAAACTAGTGATAGACACCCATCTAAAAGAACGCACTAGTATACCAAAAAGAAACTTGATGGAAATGTTGACCTTCTGTGTAGAAACTACCTACTTCAGTATGGACACTCATATATATCGACAAGTGGATGGTTTAGTTATGGGTTCTCCATTATCACCGGTAATAGCCAATATATACAGAACGCCGAAACTGGCCAGGATGATATTGATTTGGTCAGTAAGAAGAGGAAGTAAGAATACATATAGTAACAAATAAATAGCATTAAAAAGTATAAGAAAAAAATATAAGCAAATAATACAAATGAATTTTTAGCCCAAGTAATTACATGGATGGATAAGTTGGGAACGAAACAGCCGGAAATTTAAAGATTCTACAAAAAATGTCAGTATACTTTCGAGATGAATTGTTGGTGTACCACGATGTTCTGATGATCTGATGAGCTGGCTTTTTTTATTTGCATTAATTTGTGAAGAAAAATAGTCGTTATAGGCAGAGAATATCAGATAATCAAACATTGGTAGTTTTGACTTCTGGAGTCCCTCTAAGTGTGAGGCATTATTGTATAGTAAGGCCCTTATATAAATTATATATATATATATTTATATATACACACGTTTTTTTTCATGAATTAGCTTCTCCGCGTCGGACACCGGAGTGATATTTGATAAGGATGAACAATAGTCTATGTGCTGTGTTGAATACGTCAGGGTATGTTGATTTTTGTTGATTTTTATGCGTCTTGACCATACGTGTACTGATGAATAAAAGATGCAGTTTACTGCATAGTTTGTTTCATAAATTATGAAACCATTGGTTTACCGTTAAGTTAAAAGTTTTTAGGTTAGCTTTGAAAGTTGCATTCCCTCACGATCGGTAAAAATGTGCTTATTTTGGTAGTTTGACTTATGGAGTTCCTCTAAGCGTGAGGCATTATTGTATAGTAATGCCCTTATATAAATTAAATTATATACATTTATGGGGAAAAAATGATGTTTTTTTTTCCTTATGAGGTTTTTTCACGCTAACTACTTGATAAATTCTTATGAAGTTTTTTATCCTGATATTATATATATATATATATATATATATATATATATATATATATATATATATATATATATATATATATGAAGTCGAGGGTCACCAATTGTAACGATTATAAGACGAATGAAGAACAGTGATCGAAGTTGTAAAGAAATATTTATTTACCATTACTTTAATAAATGCCATACCACGACGGGTAGGTTAGTGTAATAGTATAACACAGTTCGTAAAGCATGCAAGGTAAAGAAAGTTAATTTCGGCCTGTGTATGTGCGTACACGATCTTGTAGCAGTATATAGACAGCGATATGGTAATGTTACAGAGAAAAGAAAGTGAGCTAGTGAAAGTTGTAGAGTGTGGGACGTTGTGTCTCATAGTTGGCTGGTTGTAACCTTCTTTCTCCCTCTGGTCGTTTGTCTTTAGTGGCTGCCTGCTTGTGACCATGACTCTAGATGTACGTTCACTAATTTAGTTGTCACTAGCTGCTTCGCTCTGTTGTCGCTGAGTGACTACTGCTCGTTGAGTCGTCACCGACTGGTGACTAAACTAAATTTTTCTTGGGATTTCCTTGCTTTTATAACAATCCAGAAGGATAGATATATTATTGAGAACAATAGGTTTAGTTGGTGGTCTTGTTATCTCTATTCTAGCTTTTGGTAGAGTAGAAGAGGTCAGAAAGGGTCAAGTGGTGAAGACATTGTTTCAGTCTAGCTAAAGGCAATCTGGAAAATATTAAACTGCTGTCAGAGAAAAACTATTGTTCTACCGTGGGAAAAGTTCTGCTGCAGTATTGATTTAAATTTGGCTATAGTGGATCGAATCCACTTCATGCATGCAAGATCCACTACATATATATATATTATTATTATTGAGTGAGAGAGCAGTGCATGCCATCAAAGTGACACTGGGGTAAAATATATATGTACGTATGTATGTATGTATGCATGCATGAATGCGTGTGTATCTATGCATGTACATGTACGGGTGTGTACGTATGTGCACAAATGGCGATTTAAAAGCCAGCTGATGCCCGAGGCATATTCCTATAATGGTGCTGCCTCCCAACGTCACCAACAGCCCCAGCGAGCTTTCCATTATTTTACTGACAAGTAATTGAGACCAAACATATACTCAATGAGAAACAGAAATGATAGAGTAAAAATTTAGTTCTTTCAATAGTCCATTCCTTTAAACCAGACCACACCACTTAGATATTGCCTGTTTTCGTATTTGATTTATTTAACACTAAATGACAGCAAGCAATATACGTAAATCATTTACTTATAACAAGAGCAACGAGGAAAATGCAAATTTTCGACATTTTTTATTCGTTTTCTTTTTCTGTTTTTTTCAAAGACTATTATAATTTACTATTTACGCCATGATAAATCTGGCACCGGAAAAATCTTTGTTTGCCTTAGTGCATGCTTAATTTGTTTAATGTTAAATCTGGCCATGTACATACATACATACATAAATACATATGCCTATATGTAATATATATATATATATATATATATATATATATATATATATAAATGTAAGATATAACATGTTATATATATACACGCACATTACACTCAAATATACATACATACATGCTTATTGTATGTGTGTACATATATATATATGTATGTGTATATATATGTGTGTACATATATATATGTATGTATGTGTAGATATATATATATATATATATATATATATATAAAATATGCATATATGTATATATATATGTATATATATGTATATGTATATACATATATATATATACATATATATACATATACATACATACATGCATACATACATACATATACATACATACATACATACATACATACATACATACATGTATGTATGGATATATATATGTATGCATATATATATATATGTGTGTATATGTATATATATATATGTGTGTGTGTGTGTGTGTGTGTGTGTATCTATATATATATATATATAGAGAGAGAGAGAGAGAGTGAGAGAGGGGGGTGATTCATTCGTGTGTACATTTGTATGCGATGAATAAATTAAAAAAATGGAAAAAGGTTAAAAAAATTATGCTAAATGACGAGCGTGGATGTGATCATGGTCAAGGCCGTGTTTGTTGTTGTTGTTGTTTTTGTGGTGGTCGTAGTGGTGGAAGTAATAGTAGCTCTTGTGATGAGAAGGATGCGAGAAACCAGAAACATTAAGAGAATATAGCGTTGCCTAGGTACCAAATACTTCGTTAAACTTAAATGAAAACTTACGGTAAGTTTTCATGTAACGCTTTCTTTTAGTGTTTTTAATGTACTTAGATTTGCATGCTTTTTCATTTTTGCAATGCAGATGTTCAGGCTTTTATGATTTATGAAACTTTTGTGATTGTTTATTGATAATTTTAATTTTGTGACTAAAAACATAGTACCTTTATGTTTTACTTAATATATTTTCTGGTAATTCTGAAATGATGCTGTAGTTAATGAGAGGGTCACTGCTTCTGTAGCCGAATGGAAGAAAACCCTAAAGTATCAGGACCTGACAGTGAACTATCCCTTTCAACTTGTGGTGTTTGAGACGTTCGGAGGGATTGGGCCACTAACCACGTTTATTGATAATTTTAATTTGCGACTAAAAACATAGTACATTTATGTGGTGCTTGTATAGTATACGGTCTACCACGTTGTCAAACAGTATAGCCAGGGTTAGCTGCCTTAATCGTTCAATTAATAAAGGAAACCAATTTTTCCATTATATGGACATTAACAACAAATTAAACTGCAAACGGAGCCTAAGTGAGATTGTAGAACTAATATTTTTCTTTGTCATGGATATACCCATGACTCCAGCAGTAACTCTGACAGGAAAATCTTAAAATACAATAACTGACTGGCACAATGCGGGCCGCAAGGTGTGTGGAGCCATAGTTTATAATGAACGACGAGGGAAGATGTTTGGAATAAACGATAACCCCATTGAGATCGACGAAGCAAGATTTGCTGGTTGACGAAAATACAATTGAGGAAGAAAGCTGGATGGCGACAATGCTCGAGGAACCATGATCATCGAATTGATCGGCCGTGGGTTTTTGGTCTCAAACAAGGCTCAGACTGTCAATACTTTTGTGTGGAACGGTGTGACGGGAACAGTATGATCCTAATTATTGAAAGTGAAAGTGAAAAATGCTCACTATTTCATTCAGATGAGTGGCCCGCTTATAATAATTTAAATGCCATGGGTTATAACCATCTGACAGTGAACCATCAACGACATTATGTGGATCCAGTGACCGGAGCACACACACAGGCCATTAAGTGATCATGGTTAGATGATAAAACTATGATTCCGACAAAAAATGATCTCTGAAATATCTGATGTGTTTTATCTGTGAAATACCTGGAAATACCTGAAAAATAAGGTAGATAACCCTGTTTGACACCGTGGTAGACCTCATACAATACTAGCACGCTTTATGTTTTATTTAATATATTTTCTTGTAATTCTGAAATGGTGCTGCAGTTAATGGGAGGGTCACTGCTTCCGTAGCCGAATGGAAGAAAACCCTCAAGTACTGAGACCTGGCAGAGAACTATCTCTTCCAGCCTGTGGCGTTTAAGACATTCAGAGGGACTGGGCCACTAACCGCGGAGTTCTTGTCAACATTGGTAGCACGCCTCACCGAGTGTGTCAGCTGATGCCCGTAAGGGCCCTTGGCTTTCCCAACACCTTGGCTTTGCCATCGCCCGTGGTAATGCTTCAGTAGGTACCGTTAAATCTTGTGGTATGAGACTAATTGTTGTGATAAGAAAAAAAGTCCCCACAAATGGTTTCAATACAGTTTTGACAAAAATAATTGGAAGAATTAGGTGAAAGTTCTCCGGTAATTTCTTTCATGTAATAAATGTTTATGTTAATTTAAAAGTTTCGCAGCAAAATCTTATAAAACGACAATGTTCTAAAAGATGTAGATGGTTATATGTTATATATGAAAATAAAAAAATTCATTTATTCAACATATTAAACAGAAGTAGTTCTAATAGAAATGTAACTTTTTTTCCTCTGAAGTAGACAACATTTCTTGTGCAATTTGTTGTGATGTAAAAATGTCTGCTTGACTCAACATGTGAGGATACAACATAGAGATGACTGCATGAGAAACATGGGCTTGTTATTTGAAATCTAATAATTCTGGAGAATCCTCTTTCAGACTTGTTGATGATTGCAAAAAATGGAGTGCCGTTTGAAACTGAAGGTGCATGGGCTGAAATAACATATCTGATTGGATGAGAGGAATGTATGGAATACAAGCTTCTCTCTTGGTGTAACAAATCATAAGGCTCTAATCTCATCGTGTATGAAAGTTTTGACGAGTTCTGAACATCGGATTATGCATTCAAATTTCGTAGCAACAAATTGGATGCTGTTCCTTTCAACTACAGGTTGAAGAAGGCCCTCAAGTGGGTTGAAGAGAATTGAGAAACTCTCTTGGATAATTGGCAACATCGTTATGTCAATTACGGTGTAAAGTGACTTGTATCATCTGGTTTGGTTTGGTACCTGTCTGTTGAATGATGACGTCATTTCTATCTGGGACAATGTTATTTTTGGTAGTAACACTTGAAGTTAAAAATGACAGCTTGGTCCATAGGTTGCAGTAGAGAGTTGGTGTTAGAGGATAAGCATGCGATGGTGGACATTCTGCAGGTAGCCAGGAGCATTGTCTGAAAAGTAAAGAATCTCGAATGGAAGTTGCTTTTCTTTATAATATTTTTCAACTGTTGGAACAAATAAGTGTAAAACCAATCTTCATAAATTTCGACAGTCACTCAACCCTTGGTGTTTCGCATACATATATAAGTGACAGCGATGCCATTGTGATGTTCTTAAATGTTCTTGGATTTGCTGCATGATAAACTAAGAAAGGCTTTAACTTGTATCTCTCCCCTATCCTAACAACTGACTCCCAATAAAAGAGTCAAACAACCTTTAGCGGCCTTAAAATCAATGACTTAAAAGACATCTCACTTCTCCTTAGCTATGAAAGACCGGTCTAGCTTTCTTTTCCAGTAAAACCTGGTCTCATCCACATTGAAAATCTGCAGGAGAATAAAATTGTTATCTTTAATAATCTTCTCTAATGTTGCAGGAAACATGGCAGCTGCTGCTGCATTTGCCGATGCACTTTCGTTTTGGACCTTAATGTTATGAAGATCCTATTACACCTTGAGTAGCATAAGCCATCAGGAACTAGCATTGATTTCCTCCGCCACGTCGTCAGGATACTTTTTAAGGCCATTGTAAAATGACGGTACTTTCTCTTAAATTATTATCTGACTTATGGGGACGCTGACGAGTCTGCTGGTCAAGTCAAAGGGAAAGAAATTGTTCAATTTCTTCCATGATTTTGCCTCTTTTATCTTCATTCCATGAACAATATCTTGGATGTGAATTAAAACACTTTCCTTGTCACGAAAAAGAGTTCAAACCATCATCTGGCTTACGCCATTAGCACACTATCAGTACCAGCTTGATTATCGCCAACTTATCTTTTCAAAGTAGCATGGCACTTAGGATCACCATGACTAGATCCAGCGATAGGAGCTTTCTTGGACAGCATAGTGTAATGAAGAAAAATAACACAAATTTACACACAGTAAACACAAACTCACGTTTGGATTTCCTGATATGAGCTACAATGCTGCCTCGCAGTGAAATGCTTGAACTATCGGTTCTCAA
>NC_142930.1:115159635-115167135 GCF_046866305.1 Octopus bimaculoides | reverse complement strand
GTGCCCCTTGAGAATGAAGTCTCTTCATCACAGTCATAACACCATGTTTATGATGGAATTTACAAATATTATTGAAATTCGTTAATCAGCAATTTCCTTTTTTACTAATTGAAACATTTTATGAATGAAACTTGTTAATTTTTTTCTACTGTAGGCACATGGCCTGGAACTGAGGAGAAGGGGGCTGGCCGATTACATTGACCTCAGTACTTGACTGGTATTTATTTCATTGCCCTGAAAGGGTATGAAACACTAAGTCCACCTTGGCAGAACTTGATCTCAGAAAGCAAAGCTAATAGAAATGCCACAGAGCATTTTGTCCAGTGGGCTTATAATTCTTTCAGTTTGCTGTCTTCGGCAGTGAATAACAGAGTTCCGCAGCAAATAACAAACAGGAGTTTCACAGTGAGTAATGAACATCAAGGACAAGTATCAGTAAACTCCCCACAACGAAGGATTAAATCTGAGATCGTCACCAGACAGGGTTTAAGAAACCACAAAAAAGTAATGAAAGAAAATTGCTTTTCAACATAAGTCATTTCAGGAAGCTGAACTATTTCCCTTGTATATGAAACACAGTTGCTGCCAGGCATGTTGTAACTGCAAGGTGTGTACATAGAAATGTAAACAGCACATGGAGATGAGATATTCTTATACAAAAATTTAGACAACACACAAAAGTGCGATATCCCTATAAAAAACTGTGAGTGACAAAATCCCTGAGAAATCAACAATTTATGTGACTCAAAATTTGTGTTGACACCATCAACCTACATTCTCAGGAAGTTTTTCTCCATCTAATACATACGTGCTTTAGATCTCTGGTTGAGACCTGGTCGGAAGATGAAATAAAATACAAATCAATTGGAAAAAGAAAAAAAATAATAATAATGGTTTCAAATTTTGGTCCAAGGTCAGTATGTTTGGGGGAGGGGCTAGATCAATTAAATCAACCCCAGTACTCAACTGGTACTTATTTTGTTGACCCTGAAAGGATGAAAGGCAAAATCAACCTCAGCAGAAATGGAAATCAGAATGTAAACACAAACGAAATGCTGCAAAGCATTTTGCTTGGCATGTTAACAGTTCTATCACCCCACTGCCTTAATAATAACAACAACAACAATAATAATAATAATTATCCTTTCTACTGAAGGCACAAGGCCTGAAATTTTCAGGGGAGGGGACTAGTTGATTACATTGACCCCAATGTTTCACTGGTACTTAATTTATTGACCCCGAAAGGATGAAAAGCAAAGTCGATCTAAGTGGCATTTAAAATCATCATATAAAGGGCTGGAAAGAAAATCATGAAGCATTTTGTCTTAAGTGCCAATGAACATGCCAATTCACTATATTAAACGAGAACTAATTAATGAGAATTAAGTAGTGAGAACTAAAAACGAATGGTTTTTAACTCTGGCACCGGCATACAAAGTTTAGAGGAGAAGCACAGCAAATGAAATATAAAGTCACTAACAGTGTATGACTGGTATTTATTTTTATCAACTCCAGTTCAATAAAAGACAAAGTTGACACTGATGACAACTGAAGTCAGAATGTTATATAACAAAGAGATATTTTGTATGGTACTTTGACAATTTTACTAGAATCTTTTCTGAGTTGAGTAAAAATTAACTATGGTTACTGAAACTTGATTTTATCGTTGGGTTGTACAGCAAAATATATGGTTACATTTAAACAAGGTGATATATGAGAAAATAAAGAGGAAAATACAAAAGAGAATACTATTGTAGGAACACAATAGATTTTTATATTGTTTTCTGTTTTTTTTTAAAAAAAAGGTTAGTTTAAATATATGATGCATGTATTATGGAAATTACTTATTACATAATTGAGGTTATTATGGATACAGGAGGGAAAAGGTAATGAATGTAATATTGTGAATTTCAAAACAGAGTTAGTTAAAACATATTTGTTACATATGGGTTACTTCCGTAAGTTTCTTTGGATCTAATTTTTCCATTGGATCAATTTTTTTTAAACCAGATGGTGGTTTCACTTCATATTTTTCCAGATCTGTATCATCTGGTGAAAATGCTGGATTATCTGCTGCATTCGATTTTTCATTTTGTTGCAGCTTCTCATTCTTGTTCTTGTTCTCCCATTTCTGAAAAGGAAAGAACAAAATATATTTGAATAAAGCACAAACAGTTTTGATAACCAGAGTTTTTGGTTACTTAGATCAGGGGTTTTCAAACTTTTTGACTTGCGGACCCCTTTGTATTTCAGGCTTTACCCCCTTATAAATGCTTATGAAATTTATACATAAATATTTGCTTAAAATAACATATATTTTTACATTTATTTATTTAACAGAATTTAACAAATAGGTTTATTGTTAATTAAAAGATTTCGATTAAAAAACATATATAAAATCAAATTGCCCATAAAAGGTATTTGCTGTCCACGGACCCCCTGTCTTGTCCTTGCAGACCCCCTGTGGTCCGCGGACCACAGTTTGAAAACCCCTGACTTAGATGATGCTAATGCATATCATTACTACGGCACTCCATCAGTTACAATGGAGAAGGTTCCAGTTGATCTGATCAATGGAACAGCCTGCTCATGAAATTGACGTGCAAGTGGCTGAGCATTCCACAGATACGTGTATTCAACGTAGTTCTTGGGGAGATTCAGCATGACACAGAGTGTGACAAGGATGGTCCTTTCAAATAAAGGTACAACAGAAACAGGAATAATGAGTGAGAGAAAGTTGTGGTGAAAGAGTACAGCAGGGCTTCCACAACCCCCTGCCAGAACTTCGTGGAGCTGTAAGTGTTTTTGCTCAATAAATACAATGCCCGGCCTGGGAATTGAAACTGCAATCCTATGATTGCGAGTTCGCTGCCCTAACCACTGGGCCATTGCACCTCCACAATGCATAATATACAACAATATAATAATGTTTATAAACCAAATAGTTTATCTGGATTCTCAATGTGTGAATACACACAGACATGTGCACACATAATGCCCTGGAAAGAGATGTATTATTTAGCTGAAAATGTGTTTTGTTTATGACATATATTGTATGACCTTTATTTTTCACGTGGTAATACTGAAAAAAACAGAAGTAAAAAAGAACATCAGTGTAAGAGTAAATGTTTTAATATAGCGAGTTATAGTTTTAGCTAAAAATATTCCATTATTCAGAAGTTCATGGCCTTGTCCTGAGACATTCTTTGGATAAAGTCCCAGAGCTTTTTAATAATCTTTTGCCAAAAATTCTGAGAGATCTACATGGTGAGTGTGGGTATAGATGTTTCCAAAAAATACCTCGAACTTTTGCTCTCCAAAATCCCAGAAGAACCTCATACGAGGGCAGCAGTATCAAACTTGCTCATTCTCCAAAAGCCAAACACATGCGAATGACCATTGAAGAGGTGATGTTACTGGCAGTGCCCCCAGTATCATCACACCCTTTAGGTTGAAACACACGGAATATTTATACATTCACACACACTCTCACACACACACACACACACACACACACACACACACACACACACGCACACACACACAAGCACACACACACACACACACGCACACACACACACACAAAGTCAGTCATTCATATACCTGCAAAAGAAGCACATTCTAGAATATCACAGCAGTACATATATATGTGTATATATATATATATATATATATATATATATATATATACAAGAAAATATACAAGAAATGAGGGCAGGGAATCGTCAATTAATAATAGAATTAACAATTAACAATTTTGCCAAGTAGTTCAGTATGAAATAAACCTTTATCGGTAAGACCATTTATCATCATAAATATATCATAAATCGGTAAGACCATGATATATATATATATATATATATAATGTCAGCAGTCCATATATCTGAAAAAGAAGCACATTCTAGGGCATAAGAGCAGTAACTCAGAACCATGCCGAATCAGGCTGGAATTTGAACTCAGAATGTATATATATATTATGAAATTATGGCCAGCCACTGAGTGATCATTGGCTTCGCTCCTATAAAGCGCTTAGCAGTATCAGGGACTTGTCAGACTCAAATGGCTGAAGTCGCATTACCTCTCTACAAGTGGAGGATGAAATACTTAATGGTCAGTTGGTTTTGTAAGCAAAAAGATAATTGTCCGTTCTGCAGAAGGGACGGGGTTATCTTCCTTACGTCTTCTCCAGCTGTGGTGATATTCGAAGGAGGTGTGGTGTGATTATTGAACGAATGGGAATTCGAAGTCTAAAGTTTTAGATCAGGACATGTGTGTCTATCTGTCTGTTTGTCTCTGTGTGCATCGCTTGACGACCGATGTTGGTTTGTTTACGTCCCCGTAACTTAGTGGTTCGGCAAAAGAGAGCCGATAGAATAACAACTAGGCTTACAAAGGGGGTCGGTTTGTTCGATTAAAGGCAGTGCTCCAGCATGGCCGCAGTCAAATGACCGAAACAAGTAAAAGAATAAAAGAAAAAAGACTACACACACACACACACATATATTCTTAGCTACAGTAGCGACAACATGAATTTCTTCCATCTTCTTGCTCTGTTAACATATTTGAGAAAAATTATATTAATGTGTCCTACTGGTTAAAATTCTATTTATTTATTTGTGCATCTGAAGATGGCATTGCATTTAAATTGATGTAATGATTGCATTGCTCAATTAAATGGAGTCGCTTGAAACGGTCGTACTGCGTCCCTACTTGATATCCTGTTGCTTATTTTGATATATATATATATATATATATATATATATATATATATATATATATATATATATATATATATATGTATGTATATTATGTGTGTATGTATGTATATATGTGTGTGTGCATCTATAACTGAAAACGAAGACGAGAGTGGAGATTTATTCACATCCAAAATTTTTTATTGAAAGAGTTTTCTACAACATATATAACAATGACCAATATATGTTTCAATTGCAGCAATTACACATTGCTCTGTATGCAATTATGCATCCTAGTCGCTGCAATTTTAACGTTTTCAGCGTGAACTAATTCAGTAATTGAACATTAAAGATAACAATTACGAAACAACAAGAGGACGTGCACACGGAATGTAATAGTTTGACGCTCAGCATAGATGGAGAAAAAAGAGAGGTTATTTTTTAACGTTTTGGGCATAGCGCTTCGTCAGAAAAGAAAACGGAAACATCTAGAGAAGGAGAAAATATCACTAACAACAAGTATTTATAGAACAATAGATACATATACATATATATATTATGTTATGATATAGTATGTGTGTGTGTGTGCGTGAAAATATTTGGATGCAAGCATATTCGCGTAATTAAAAAAGTTTGCTTCACAATCGGAAAATCTTGTATTCATTCTTTTCGAGTGTCTTCTCCCACAAGCTTCTCTCTCTCTCTCTCTCTCTCTCTCTCTCTCTCTCTCTCTCTCTATCTCTCTCTCTCTCTCTCTCTCTCTCTCTCATCTTTCTATTCCCATAGCTTCAGATGGGCCTTGGTAGATAACTGAGACTGGTGTCTAGAAAACTTTTGAAGACAATCATAATAGACTCTACTCGTAACTCAAAAGTCAATCTTATTTTACAACGCGTCACGGTAGAATGCAAAATGATAGCGTTAAGGGTACAAAACCACTTATAATAGGAAACACAAGTGTCTGGGTCACGGATTTTGTGATTCAATGAATAAGTTGTTCAGTAAGATTTAACGACTGGAATAGTCATCGTCGAAATCGACGGGAATCCATTTACCGATAACCGAACGTTTGTGTGTGTATGTGTGTACTTGTGGTGGATTTATACATTTAAATATGCAAGGGAATCTATAATAGAGGATGTTAAATTAAGGAGCTCTACCTGAAATCCACAGCAGCGTTAAATAAACGACGTCTTGCTGAATTCAATATAAATTTGTTTCTCTGAAAGCGACTTTATTTTTATAAGGGACATAACTCATGTATTGCAAATTGAGTTATTTCCCTTAGTTGCAAATTAGATTTTGCGGTTAAGTTTATGTTTAGTTCTAACTGAGCGGCACTTTGAACAAAGTTATTCCACAGCGACCATTCCGTCTTTTGAATGATATCTAAACTTATATTATTTTGTGTGATTTTTTTTTTCATACAAGAAAGAAGGGTATATTTCATGAAGATTTGGCTGTTATTTGTGGTAGGACGTGAGAGAACTGTTTCTAATTTAGCAACTGTGTGGGAGGGACTAATTGAATAGTAAATTTTTGAAACTCAGCAGGACGAAAGGCAAAGATAAACTTTAGCGGGATTTGAACACAGAATGTAAAGAGCAGGAAGAAATATCGTTTGCTATTTTTTCCGACACTCTACTGATTCTGCCAGCTCACCTCCTTATACATCTATACTAGGCCAGAATTTCAGCGGGGAGAGGATAGAAGATTACAGCAACTCAATTACTTGAGTGGTACTTTAATTTATCGATATCTGAAAGGATGAAAGGCTAAGTCGTGCTCGACTGGATTTGAACTCAGAACGTAGTGAGTCGGACGATGTACAGCGAAGCTTTGTCCGACGTGCTAACGATTCTGCCAGTTTCACCTTACTACGGTAAAACAAGTGACAAAGATATTAAAATTTTTGGTTTTAAACATTGATATTCAAATAACAATGAAACAACTTATAACAATGTTATTTTCCTTAATTACGAATTAATGATAAAAAAAATAGCAGAACCAAACAGTTTTCCGAATTACACAATCCCATTAACAACACAGTAATTAAGAAGTATATAATTTCGCATCATTAAATCCAAAGAGATAGAAAAGAAGGGGGGAAAACATTATTAGGTTTTTGATTTTGTTTTTGTTTTACGCTCAATTTTCTTCACAACGCTAGATTTTCTGGGGGTTTTTTACTTCTTTTTAATTATAATTGTAAAATCAATAAACGATGAATTTTCCAGTTAGGAAATCCTGAATCTTTTTTAATTTCTTTTCACCCTCAGAATTTTTTCAAATTTTCTTCATCGATCTAGTTTTGCATGCTGAGGACGAAAATCATAGTAATTTTGTAAAGAAACTAATTCAAAAAAGGATTTAGGCTCTTTCTCATAGAAGCAAACAATTTCGACTGCCGGTTCGTCGGCAACAGAGGCTTCTGGTTAGCTAAAGTTACATTACTTTAAAGGCTTGTAGCTTTTTAATTATTAATTTCTAGAGAAAACGAATGTTATTTTTGTCATCAGCATACAAAACCACTTATAATAGGAAACTTGAAAAATTCTGACGGTGGAAAGAAATTTAAACAGATCCGAAATCCTCAAAGGTCCAAGATGTTACATAGTTTCTTAACCACGTAGCTATGTCTAAAATGGATATAAGGGTTATAACATATTAGTTAATATGGAACCTCTATGTGATCATTCTACCAGCTAGAAATAGCAGCTCAATCTTTTTCAAATCACTGGCAGTCGACTTAAAACAAAGGAAAATAAAAACTCGTTAGTTAAATAAAAACTCGTTAGTTAAATAA
>NC_142930.1:115127135-115154635 GCF_046866305.1 Octopus bimaculoides | reverse complement strand
AGTTAAGAGATCGAAATATAATGTAAATTTATAGATGGAAAATTGAAAATTTCATTAATTTAGGACGATGCTCCGCGTTGCCCAGCTGCATTTAATGATCTGTGCCAAAATATTAAGGTTGTGTGTTTAACCACCGAATACGAATCTCTTGCAGTCAATAGACGAACAGTAGTGATGACTGCAACATAGAAGACCTAGTACTTACTAAAAGCGTATGTCCAAGCCATTGAAAAGTACAACGGTAGAAAATACAGTCTATTTTATATTCATTAAAACTTCAACATAAAGAATGCATTAGAAAATATTGGTGTCGAAGTTTGGTACAAGACCAGCAAGTCCTGGCAAGGGGGTACGTCAACTGGTACTTATTTCATCAACCTGAAAGGATAAAAGGTGAAAATCGACCACGACGGAATTTGAACTCAGAACGTAAAGATGGACAAAATGCCACTAAGCATTTTGCCTGGCGAGCTAAAGATTCTGCCAGTTCGCCGCCTTTGCATGAAGAAAATATTAATGATAAATAGTATGAGGTAATAATCAACAATACGCCTGTATGATACAGAACACGCGAGCTAAATATGATATAGGATGTATAATTATTATTCATTATCGTGCATGTCATATCCTGTATTATACATATTAGGTCTAAAGGTCTGTCTTAAGCCCAAGGACTCTTAAAGTTGGTTACCCAATTCTCATGGACCGAGAAAACATTACTCCCGAACTGGACGCTGATCGTGTCGTAGGGTTATTCATTTTACAGCTGAATGGACTGAAGCAACCAGAAATGACATTGAAAGGAAATTGTTTTGCTCAAATACACAACACAAAACCACGATCTTACGACAAGTGCAATACCTTAACTGCTTGGCCACGCGCCTTCATATCCATATTATATGATGTTATACATCATGCTTTTGTTTTTTTACCATATCATGTATAATTTTGAATCATAGGCGCAGGAGTGGCTGTGTGGTAAGTAACTTGCTTACCAACCACATGGTTCCGGGTTCAGTCCCACTGCGTGGCACCTTGGGCAAGTGTCTTCTGCTATAGCATCGGGCCGACCAAAGCCTTGTGAGTGGATTTGGTAGACGGAAACTGAAAGAAGCACGTCGTATATATATATGTGTGTGTGTGTGTGTTTGTTTGTGTGTCTGTATTTGTCCCCCCACCATCGCTTGACAACCGATGCTGGTGTGTTTACGTCCCCGTAACTTAGCGGTTCGGCAAAAAGAGACCGACAGAATAAGTACTAGGCTAACAAAGAATAAGTCCTGGAGTCGATTTTCTCGACTAAAGGTGGTGCTCCAGCATGGCCGCAGTCAAATGACTGAAACAAGTAAAAGAGTATACAATGCGGATAGGAGTCTAATCCGTTACCCGATTTAACACCAGTGCCACCTACCCTAAGGTGCTTTTAACGGAGCCCTTACTGTGTTATAGAACAGAAAAATATTTTTGTATTCGAATTTATTTCATGTAAAAAATTGTCTTATTTCGATAATTTCTACTAATCACTGGCGTCTATTCAGTTGAAAACAGTTAGCGCTGTAACGGTGTATATCGTATTAATCCCCTAACCCTAACTAGACTGTTAACCGTAACCGTAACCCTAACCCTAACTCTAGAATCCGAACTCTAAAATTGTTACACACATAGATACGCACAGCGTAATTTATTATATAAACAATATATGCGTATAAATTACGATTAAACCGGATGAAATATGTCACAGGGAATAACATTTTTATGACCGCCCAGCAGTAACTCTATTCAGCTGAATAGACGTCAGTGATTGGTTGAAATTACAGAAATACGACAACTTTAACATGGAATAACTTGCGAATTCCTTTTTTTTTTTTTGTTAAGAAGACTAAGAGTAAAAGATGTTTTATATGACACATTCTACCAGTGTCCCAAGTTTCAAAGTGTTTCGTTAAGAAAATACTGGCGTCCCCGTTTTAAAATAGATCCCTCAATCGTACTGTATAGTCAACAGAATATCTTAATGTACTATATTAAATTTTACAGCCGAGCGCGCGTACGCGCACACACACACACAACACATGCGTACGCACACACACAACACGTGCGTACGCACACACACACACACTTATCATACTAACGCTATCAAACTTTATTACTCATCGAAGCCTTTAAGATAGTAAAAGAACACGCCAGTTTTAGAAGTAAGGGGAGCAAACTCAGTGCTGGGTAATCGGTAACAATTTGCGCCCAGCAGGAATATACGTTGTTGGTTCAGACAACGTGAATAGTTTTATAGTTGATTGCTGTTTTCAATCTGTGATTAATGGTTTATGATTATAATCGTATAGCATTTAATATTCTAGATGTCTAAGAATGTTGCTGTAGAGCAGCCATAGACTGCCGGTGAGCCGCAAAACTTGCTGAATACCACGCCTAATTTCACGAGGAAAATGACAAAAATCTTTTAGTAGTGCGGTTGCATGAGACGAGCCTTGTCTCATGCAGCTTCGCTTTTCTATAAAGGTTGCTCATGCCTGTCGTAAAGTTTGCCATTTTCATGAGTTATAGAGGCGCTGTCGTGACAAACATGTCTTGGACATTTTAAAACCCGGTGGAACCATCCTTTCCTCAGCTCTGATTACAGCAAATTTCTTTTACAAAAAGAAAGCGAGGCAGACAGACGAAAAGAATGAGAAGAAACGACCCAAGTACACGACTGATGCTCCATTTATTGATCCCAAAAGAAGGTAAAGCAAAGTTTTCGGCGACGGGATTTGAACCCAGAATAAAGCAGCATAACTAAATACCGTAAGATATTTCGTCCGCTCCATTAATGCATCTGTCGACCCACCACTTAATGCGAATAGAATAATCCTTTCTATTATAGGCACAAGGCCGGAAGTTTTGTGGGGAAGTAGTTAGTCGATTACGCCGACTCCAGTGCCTGACTGGTATTTATTTTATCGATTGTGTTAGGATGAAAGGTAAAGTCGACCATGGCGGAATCTGAACTCAGACCGTAAGGACGGACGAAATGCTGCTAGGCTTTTTGCCTGGCGTGCTAACGATTCTGTCAGTTCACCAATGCGAGTAAAATAAAATGAAGAAAATGAATATATGTATAGTTCTGAAGTGACGTATATACTGAAACGATGTCGTTTAAATCGTTTCCGCTTCAGTTTTTCATTCTACTTCTTAGAATTTTATGTTCGTCATTCGCATTTGTTTAATGTTGTTTTCCTAAATATTTTCACTTTTTTTTTTATATCGGTACCTTCGAGAGTAATTCTTCCCGTTTATTGATTCATTTATACACAGTTCATATCCCCTAACTCATTTCTAAATAGTACTAGTGCACTCTCAATGAATAAATGCTTTAATTAGACTAATTTAGATGTGCTTTACAACGTTCAGATGAGATTATTTATCACCGTGTATCACTCATAATCATTTTAGGTTTTCTAATTTAATATCTTTCACACTAGAGCACTATGAGAATATTTTCGCTACCTAACAAGAGAGGATTTTTTTCTTTTTATATTATCTCTTGTACGTTCTGGGTGCTTTAGATTTATCCCGTCGCAAATGCTGTCGGGGTCGATAAAATAAGTACCAGTTGAACACTGGGGTCGATTTAATCGACTTGTCCCCTCCACCGAAATTGCTGGCCTTGTGACAAAATTTGAAACCAGTATTTATCTCTTTGTGACTGACTGCCTTATGGTGACGCTTCGCAAAAACCAGCCTTTTTATACTCCGGTTGAAGAAACGGATAGCCGATCGAAGACTCTTAATCCCGCGCAGGTTAAGATACTGGATAACTGAATAGTTCAGAAGTTTGCTTTGCAATCGCAGGGTCGTTGGTTCAATCCTAATGTGTGGTAACTTTTATCAAAGTTTCGAATTGACCCAAGCTTTATGACAGATACTGATGGTAGTACTTGTAATTTGAAGGTCCAGCCGAAACAGACTCTGTTCTGTTGGTTCTCCTTAGAAATACGTTAAGAGTAAACACATCCGTAGAATATTCGGCCACTTACACGCTAGTTCAACAAGCAAGAAAACAGGTTGAACGCTCACCTCAATACTCATCGCCGAAGCCGAAGAAGAGCCATTCACGATAAAGTAAATACACGCATATTTTCTTTACATTGGGTATTGTTGAGATTCATTATTTCCGTTTACTCATTCACACAGTTATTGATCATAACAGCAACTAATTTCTTCATAATTGTATGCGATTACCCTTCCCTGAACAGGAATCTACGCATATATCAACGAATCTATTAAATTCGTTCAGTTATTAAATAAAAGAGAAATAGACTATATTCCATTACTGAATGCAGTCTCTAAATCATAATACAGTAGTCGATTCTGAATTGATAATAAATCTACGCCAAAGTATAATTAAAACGACGTTACATTTCCCTTCCTTTCGCAAAATCTATTCCTATATATATACCCAATACAGAAAATATGCGAATACTATATCAACTTGGGTTAAGGCCGCTTGTGTCATTCATTCTCCAGTAATAAATTGATGTCTCCTTCTCTGCAAAACTTTTAAGTATTTTATTTACTCTTTACAAATAAAAGCTGCAATGAGGTTTTAGGGTTAAATCCTATTTTAGTGTGCTAGAGAAACGAAAGTAAAATTGTAGGAAGTAAAAAGAGAAATTGAAACGAAGAAATGGACTGTAAATTCTTCACAAAACACACACACAAATTGTTGATGATTGCTGGTAAACTGAAACTTCGAAGTTACTGTAAATATTTTCCTTGTAAAAGTTAAAAATATATAGTTTACTAAAAAGTGCTGAGTGATTCGTCAGTTTAATGCTAAATTTTTCACACGTAATTTCACATAAAAACATTCACACACACGCCCGCACGCACGGACGTGGCATTTAGTTCATCAAAATACATTTTCTACCACCTGTAGTTCTTCGGGAACCGAAGAACATTATATAGAAGGGCAAATTTATAAGCAACAAGAGTAAAAAAGGGAAGTACTCCCCTCTCTCTCTCTCTCTCTCGTATACACACACAGAGCATCAGATCACTTGAACATCAGTGATATGCTGATCTGATGAGCAAGCCTTCTTTATTTGCATTGTTTGTGATGATACGATTGTATTGTACAATGCGTAGCATGCATACTAATACAAACATGTAAACAATTTATTTCACGTTGAAGTTATTACTGCATGAAGAAGGCTGCGAAACAGCCGTAACCCTAAGGATGCCAAGTGGTTGAATGAATATAGTGATCTTTCATACCTCCTGGCTTTTTATGGTTTATATATATACACACACACACGTATATATACTCATAATTTTGAGTTCTGTTTTACCTGTTTGCGTCACCATACCCATATATACATACATATATATATAATCATAAATATATAGGGATTAGCAGTATCCTGCTTCTCCAACATACTGAGAATTCAGAAATAGCAGCCAAAGAACTACTGATTCCAAAACTACAAATTTTTCCCTAATTGATAGCGATATTTATGGTACACACAGAACAAAAAACAGAAGAGAAGAGTAGTTCTTTGGCTGCTATTTCTGAATTCTCAGTATGTTGGAGAAGCAGGATACTGCTAATCCCTATATATTTATGATTATAAATGGTTTTACCGATAAGGTTTTTTTCATACTGAGCTACCCGGCAAAATTGTTAATTATTAATTTTATTACTAATTGACGATTCCCTGCCCTGTATATTTACATATATATATATACATGTATATATACATACACATATGTGTATGTATACACCACACACACACACACATACACACACGTAATGTACGGACTGTTTTTATGTTACTTTCTATTATTGAGGGTTATTGAAACGTTAAGTACAATCTTGATTTCTAATGCAAACAGAAGTTTGAGATAAACGTATAGCTGGTTGTAGCAATTGTACTACTTGACTGGTATTATAGTTTCATAATAGCAGAAAAGTAAAACGCAAGGTTGACATTGGCGGGATTTGAATTCAGAACAAAGCCTGTTATAAAACATTTTGTCCGACGCTTTAACGTGTCGGCCAATCCATTACCAACGCCAGCAAAATACTTTTCCTATCTTTCAAATTTTGTCACAAGGTCAGCAATGTCAGAGGGTGGGGTCAGTCCAGCGCTGGATTAACCATTAAGAAAAATAAGCATGTGCTTAGGGCATCAAGGGAAGGAGAGGGTACCACAGAAATGGTAAATGGTATACGGCACAAAAGAAATCACTTTAAACTTGCTAAAATAATATTCATGATGCAAGGCAGCAAGCTGGCAGAAACGTTAGCACGCCGGGAAGAAATACTTAGTGGTATTTCGTCTGTCTTTACGTTCTGAGTTCATATTCCACCGAGGTCGGCTTTGCCTTTCATCCTTTCGGGGTCGATTAAATAAATACCAGTTACGCACTGGGGTCGATATAACCGACTTAATCTGTTTGTCTGTCCTTGTTTGTCCCCTCTGTGTGTAGCCCCTTGTGGGCAGTAAAGAAATAAGAAACATTAGCACGCCGGGCGAAATGCTTAACGGTATTTCGTCTGTCTTTATGTTCTGAGTTCAAATTCCGCCGAGGTCGACATTGCCTTTCATCCATTCAGGGGTCGATAAATTAAGTACCAGTTGCGTACTGGGGTCGACCTAATCGATTTGCTCCCTCCCCCAAAATTCATGATGCCTTTATCTCTACTAAGTATAGATGCAAATGTGTTACCTAAGATTAATTTTGAGGATTTGTTCAAAGACTTTGATCAAAGTAGGATGAAACATTTCAAATATAAATAAAGTGGAAGAAAACAAAAATAAACATTATTTTCGTTTTTTCCGTTTTGTTTCATAGTTTGAAAAATAAAAATTTATTTTATGGTTTGTTTTTGTTTATATTTTTAATTACATAATCTTCCATAGGGGCACCAAAATCTTTCAAGTTCTTAGGGCCTCCATGGGTCTCAATCCGGCCCTGGGTCAGTCAATTATACTGACACCAATACAAGACTGATGCTTATTTTATCGATCTCGAAAAGATGAAATGCAAAGTCGACTTGCGCAGGATATGAGCTCAGAACAAAAAGAGCAGAAGAAATAAAATAGCGCTAAGTATTTTGGCGTAGGAGTGGCTCTGTGGTAAGTAGCTTGCTTACGAACCACATGGTTCCGGGTTCAGTCCCACTGCGTGGCACCTTGGGCAAGTGTCTTCTACTACATCCTCGGGCCGACCAAAGCCTTGTGAGTGGATTTGGTAGACGGAAACTGAAAGAAGCCCGTCGTATATATATATGCGTGTGTGTGTATGTTTGTGTTTGTCCTCCCCAACATCGCTTGACAACCGCTGCTGGTGTGTTTACGTCTCCGTAACTTTGCGGTTCGGCACAAGAGACCAATAGAATAAGTAGTAGGCTTACAAAGAATAAGTCCTGGGGTCGATTTGCTCGACTAAAGGTGGTGCTCTAGCATGGCCACAGTCAAATGACTGAAACAAGTAAAAGAGTAAACGTTCTGATAATTCTAATGGCTTGCCGCCTTACGCAAGCTAAATATTCTAATTTTGGCACATGGCCAGCAGTTTTTAAGTGAGAGGAAAATTGGCTTCAGTGCTCAATTGGTATTTATTTTATCGACTCCGAAATGATGAAAGTCAAAGTCAATGTCAACGGGATTTGAACCCAGAACATAAAGACGAAAGAAATGCAGTTATGCGTTTTTTCCGGTCGCGGTAACGATTTTGCCAGGTCACCGCATTAAACCTCAGCGGAAAACTTTGGTTTCAAATTTTGGCGCTAGGCTAGTAATATCGTGGGAGGGGATAAGTTGATTACATCGACTCAGTGTCCACCTGGTACTAATTTTATCGACCTCGAGAGCACGAAAGGCGAAGTCGACCTCGGCAGAATTAAATTTAAAATATAAAGACAGGCAAAATGCCGCTAAACACTTTGCCCGGCGTGTTGACGATTCTGCCAGATCACAGCTTTAAACCCCGGTGGAAAATATTAAGAAAAATGAGTAGATAGCCATGAAGTAGCATGTTAGGTGAAACGAAGATTATGTTTGCTGTCTCAGTTTCAGTTTTTCATTTTACCTCTTTTAAAATTCTTCTTCCGTTTCAGTGACACATAAACTAGAATTTATTCCGGTTCAGTAAGCAAAGCAAATCGTTTTTTTTTTTTTGTTTTTTTTTAAAACTTGTTTACTCTCAAACCAAAATTTTTATTAAAGCTTTCTTCGTATATAGTCACATAATTAGAGGAAGTAACAATAATCCTTTCTACTATAGGCACAAGGCCTGAAATTTGGGGGAAGGGGTTAGTCGATTATATCGACTCCAGTACTCAAGTAGTACTTATTTTAACGAACCCAAAAGGATGAAAAGCAAAGTCGACCACAGCGGAATTTGAACTCAGAACGCTTTATCATAATAATAATAATAATAATATACGGAAAGTACTCTCCATCTAAAATGGAATAAATCTGGTGATAATTTTAGCATGCAAAAGTGCCCTTGCTACTCTTGGCCTCCGGAGAATGCCCGGTACTAAGGCAGCTGAAAGTTATAAAGAAAGGAAACCATAAATACTACTACTACTACTACTACTACTACTACTACTACTATTAATAATAATAATAATAATAATAATAATAATAATAGTAGTAGTAGTAGTAGTAGTAGTAGTAGTAGTAGTAGTAGTAGTAGTAGTAGTAGTGGTAGTTGTAGTGGTGGTGATTATGACGATAAATATTCTTATACATTTCCAAGCACTGACTCTCATGGCTTTTCATCTTAACTGATTGGAAGTGTTATCATGTACATTGTTTTGTCTTGGTATAAAAGATGGACTACAGTAATTATTCTCCTCAATACCGCAGATTTGCTTGTCACTTGTTTGCCCTTAACTAGTTGAGCAGGTCCGATAGTGGCTGGCGATATGTGCATTGCTGATCACAAGCAGAAGTAGTGAGAGAACATCATAGCCATGTGTTGAGAGAGATTCTTTGGGGTTTGAATAATTTACCCTCAGAAACATGGGTATTTCGTTTATCATCCTTAAACAACCCTTATTCAGGGATATTTTTGAGCAGGATGGGCTACCCGACCTGAAGGAAATTTCAACTGGGTCCCACTCGTAAGGTCATGCGGTGTTTATCTTGATATGAGGTCACCATGGTTGTGATACATGTGCCTGGTGTACCCTTATCAGACGTGTAGTCAGGATGGGTATATTGGGTTTCGTATATTTATACCCCGGCGTCATTTTGATGGCGTGTGCTGCTCTCTCACCAAATAATAATAATAACGATTTCAAATTTTGGCAAAAGACCAACAAGTTCGATTACATCGACCCCGGTACTGAGCTGGTACTTAATTTATCGACCCCGAAAGGATGAGGGGTGAAGTCGGCCATGGCAGAATTTGAACTCAGAACATAAGGACGGGTGAAATACCTCTATGCAATTTCCCCGGCGTGCTAACGATTCTGCTAGCTCAGTAATAATAATTTCTTTTATTAAGTACAAGGGCAAAGATAGTGGGGATCAGAAATAATTCTTTCTCATCTTGGTACAAGGCCAACAATTTCAGGAGAAGGAATAAGTCGATAACATTGACTTATCTCTAATGAAAGGTGAGGCTAACCACGGTACTGAATTAATGTGAAATTTTGAAGTATTTGGCTCTTTTCCTTGACACGTTACATAATTCCAGCATTGGTCTAAAAGGTTTTCGGATATATGAATTATGGGTATTTTCTTTAGTTCGTGTACGAACTGCGATCTTCCAACAGAAATGTTTAAGGGGGGGGGGTCGAAGAAAAAAACAGCTGATTCCTAATTCTAAACGAATCGTTTCCATAAAGGGGGCTAACTCTAGAGACTTAAGGCTGTTAACGGCTTATGAAGCAAATATTTGTATACTGTGGTTGTTGTTCAGTTAGGTGAAGATTGATCGAGCTGATCTACAATCAAATCGCTCCTGCCGTGACCAATCCGTTTATTTTCTTTTTCAGCGTCTACGTATCTAATACTCTATATATTTTTCTCAATGTTGTCCTTTAAGACAGCAAGGTGAGATTTAAAGGAAATTTAGCTGCTATTTCTAACAGGTCAAACGAACACACTGCGGCTCATTATTAGATTGAAATGGCTGTGAACTTATGAACAATGTTGTTGTTGTTCTTGTTGTTTAGCTCTGGATCAGCTTGATCGATCCAACCTCTGGTCAATGGCATTCCAGTAATAACTATCTGTCATAGAATCTTTAGGACTACATTAACTTCATTTCTGTAGACAATATGGGGTGGTTTGAGGGAAATTTGGTTACTAGTTCTAACAGACTGGTTCAATATTTTAATAGTACGTTACTTTATCTATCCCAGTATTTCACATCTATGTTGGTAAATAACCATGTTTGATATTGGGAGAAGACACGCACACACACACGCACACATACATACATACATACATACATACATACATACATACATACATATACGCACGGACGCGCATTGTTGTTTTTATAAATGGTTCCGACGAAGCAGTTCCATGGACGGTTGTGTAGTAATAATGTACATCAGGGTAGCATGTACGACTGTATCATTATTAACAGTAATTCTTTTACTTGTTTCAGTCATTCGACTGCGACCATGCTAATACGACAATAGTCACCATGGAGTTATTGAAACAATCGTCAGCCATAAAATAGAAAGTAATATCATAAACTCCAATTTTCCAATCTTCAATGCGTGTGTGTGTGTGTGTGTGTGTACGTATGTATATGTATATATGTGAGTGTGTGTGTACGTATGTATATATATGTATGTGTATATATATATGTGTGTGTGTGTGTGTATACATACCTATACATACACACATTATCATTATTATTGTTGTTATTATTTTGAATTATTTGATTTTAATGCATCTGGTGTCGCTGAAATACCGATCTTATCTCTAACAACACCATGTCACTCGCTTTGGCCAATAGCAGCCCATGTGTCCCTTCATTCGGTAATCTAAGCCTAAACGAGCAGGGTTTCTGTCAGGAGCCTGCGACACATTAAGTCGCATAGAACCGAGTACCTGTATTATTATTATTATTATTATTATTATTATTATTATTATTATTATTATTATTATTATTATTATTATTATTGTGAGTGTTATTAGTACAAGTAACCCCGTACAACTTGTCCCGTGGTCGAGCCGTCGGCGACTAAACCGGCAACTCTACCAAGTCTGCAGGATGAAAAACAAAACCTGTTGACGAATGAATTCAATGGAGTCAACGGCCATCCAACGGCTGTAAGTTAGACACCCTTAGTCGTTGTTTGGACATCTCTCTCGGAGATGGATATTCCAAAATAACACCCATCTCATTCCGAAGCCAGAGATCTTGCTAGTTTTGTTTATAGGTGAAAATCTTAGCAGTGTTGTGCCAGTTGTTATTGATTTTGAATTTCAGCATGGTCGTTGCTGGTAGCCATTGTCTTTAACATCTAGGATAAGATAACGAGTCAGTGATGGCCATATTCGTCTAAGAGTTGACAGTCACCTTGTGTATATGTATATACGTACGTTTGTATGTGTATATATATATATTTGTGTGTGTATGCTTGTACGCGTGTGTGTATGCTTGTATTGTATGTGTTTGTGTGTGTATGCTTGAACGTGTGTGTCTATGTGTGTGTATTGGTTTCAACGTTCTCATTATATCTATTCAGTGACGTAGCTAGTATTTGTGCCATCAAAGGCAGACTGCATCAGTCGACTTCTTTAATTCTATTAACAAAATACAACATGGAACCTGAAACACTACTCATCTACCAAGGACTTGCACTTCCATTAGAGTAAGCTATTCGAGGAAGTTCCATTTTCTCACCTTAGCGCTATAACTTGAACAAATTTAAAGCAGTTAATGTACGCAGTGGATGCAGAGGCGAGATTTTGCTTGTTTCAAAGTCACAATAAATATAGAACTATAAATCTTTTACATAATGTTATTTCTCCATCTCTATCTCCAATAAACATAAAACTATTATTTCTCCTAAGTTAAAAATGAGTATTAAACAAAGCGATCATGGCCGCTTGTCAAATTAATGGTTTCAAATTTTGGCACAACGCCAGCAATTCTAGGGAAGGGATAAGTCGATTATATCGACGCCAATGTTCAACTGGTGCTTATTTTATCGACTTCGAAAGGACGAAAAGCAACGTCAACCGTGGTGGAATTTGAACTCAAAACATAAAGACGGGTGACATACCGGTAAGCATTTTGCCCGGTGTGCAAATTAATTTGTACATCTCCAAAAGTGTTTGTTAGGCAAATATTTTGTTTATATTACAAAGTCAGTTGTCTCAGAAGAGGTAATTAAAATATATATATAAATAAAAAAAATTAGGTAACATGTCAAGCTAAAATCATAAACATAAAACCCTCTCATAAAAACTGACCTGGGTCATGGTATAATATATGTATGTCATATACTTGTAATCAAACCAATCACAGTATGTTACACCTCCTTCACAAAAACTTGGAAGAGAACAACTGCTAGACTGTCTGAGTAAATATCGATGTGAAATTTTGGCATAAGGTCAGCAATTTCGAAGGCGGAGATAAGTCGATTACATCCACCTCAGTGTTCAAGTGGTGCTTATTTTATCGGCCTCGAATGGATAAAAGTTAAAGGCGACCTCGGCGAAATTTGAACTCAGAAACAAAGACGGACGAAATGCCGCTGAGCATTTTGACCACTGTGCTAACGATTCTTATTTCTTTATTGCCCACAAGGGGCTAAACATAGAAGGGGACTAACAAGGACAGAAAAAGGGATTAAGTCGATTACATTTATCGACCCCGAAAGGATGAAAGACATAGTCGACCTCGGCGGAATTTGAACTGAGAACGTAAAAACAGACGAAATACCTATTTCTTTACTGCCCACAAGGGGCTACACACAGAGGGGACAAACAAGGACAGACAAACGGATTAAGTCGATTATATCGACCTCAGTGCGTAACTGGTACTTAATTTATCGACCCCGAAAGGATGAAAGGCAAAGTCGACCTCGGCGGAATTTGAACTCAGAACGCAGTGGCAGACGAAATACCGCTAAGCATTTCGCCCGGCGTGCTAACGATTCTGCCAGCTCGCCGCCTTGTCTGAGTAAATATTGATTTCTAGTAGGGACACTGCATTTCGTTATGCAACTATTGTATACTACCAAGTATATTAAAGGCTTAATACCGTTAATGTTGTATCCTACCTGTGTTAGCAGTGCTATTCAATAATTTTCTGTTGTTTTTAAGTTATCTCAGTGTTAGCTCTAGATTCTATAGAAAATCTGTAGAGATGACTTATGAGAAAAGTGTCTGAATAAATGCTTGTTACTTGTATCAGTCACTAAAACTGTGGCCATGCTGGAGTACCGAATTGAAGGAGTTTTTCTTTTTGTCGAACAAATCGAGCCTATTACTTATTTTTTAAAACCTTGTTTTATCGGGCTCTTTCGCCAAACTGCAAAGTTACGGGGACGTGAACAAACCGACACCGGTTTCAAGCGGGAGGGGGACAAACACTCACGAACGCGCGCACACACGCTCACACATATATACGACGAGCTTCCACATCCACGCAGTTTTCATCTACCAAATTCACTCATAAGGCACTCATATCAGCATTCACTCATAAAGCATTAATCAGCCTGGGCTATAATAGAAAATCCTTATCTAAGGTGCCACGCAATAGGACTGAACCCAAAACCACATGGTTTCAAAGCAAGCTTCCTAACCACACAGTCATGGCTGCACCTTATATACTCTAAAAGTATTCAAATTTATCTCTTTACGTTCTGTAGACAAACCTTTCCAATCGTGATGGAAATATATGTGAAACTGGGGGAAGATACGCAAGAGCGCGGCCTTCCCCTACTTTTCAGCTCGTGGAGAGAGGCAATTCCGGCCTCTAGGACCTTATCGTACCCCTAATTCCTGACGCACATTTCTCTCAATGCTATCTAGAGTCTATTTTTACCTTCAAATTTCTAGAATCGGTAAAATATTTTAATGATATCGATTGAATCGATTCATCGATTCTCTAAAAGTTGTTGTATTTCACCATTGTATAAGAAATTATCACGTCTGCTTTATAGCGAATATTTTATGATGGCGTTTGTGATGCGCCAGTGACGTGAACTGTAAATCTACAGCTTGACAATTTGATTTTGTTAACAGTCGAGTCTTATCTGAGACAAGTCAGAATCAGGACTCCATTATGTCAGCACTTTCCTTCACCAACCAACAAATACATCTACTTCATTGGCAGAAATATCTTCAAGCAAGAGGATTTTTTTTTAACGTTTTTCTGGTCAGTCAGCCAGGGAGTTATATCGTTCAACTGCTCGGAAAAACTGGCACCAAAACTTATCTGCGGCATAAACTTTTCTCACCAATTAGCGACTTGGATATGTATTAACAGGTATCTCTGGTTGTTGTAGCATAAGAATTGATGAAGAAGAGCCAATTGACGTCGCACAAAATGGCAGTGTTACTGAGCGTCTAACAACAGACACAACGATGGCAACGAAACCGCTAAGAAGAACTATACATACCAGCGATGGACAGTAGACCAATTATGAAATCATGAATCTACAGTTGTTACTGACAACTCTGATATCACCATGCAGAATAGCGACCAGTTCATTGATTATACAACCAACTAGCAGATCTGCAGATTAGTTTCCACAAAAACTACCATGATCACACCAGATCACGTTTTACCCAGCTACTTCATAAGCAACAGGAGTTTTCAGTGTACATTACTCTATGATAACCTATTTGCTTTACAAACCATTTCACTTGTTTATCTCGAGCACGAAGTAGACTGGAAAGTAAAACCATACCGTCGGATACACAAGACTTTCTACAGAGTCGTTCGAAAGCATTCGCATCCATTACGTTTATATATTACATACGATTTGCGCATAAGTGATGCAAATCCACAAAGTCAAAAGATATGCAGTTGTCCATAACAGCTTTAGACTAATATGCTTTAGCGCAGATATAGTACACTCAATGAAGTTATATTTAAAAATGTGATATTAACGAAAATAAAAATCTAAACCTGAATATATTCAAAACTGTTTTCTAAGCACATTTTTTTATCCAGAAATATCTCAATACAGTGTAAATTTCAATACTCTACGGACCCTTGTTATTGTGTTTCAGTAGACATACATTGTCTTTCTTCCAATTAATTTTGAAAATGAGAGAGAATTTAGTCAAATAACTTTGTCGTGATTAAACTGGTGACTAGAATATAAATTAATGTGAAAATTCGGCGGAAAGTTTTAGCTAAATTGCCCTAACTACAAAGCCAGCAGTTTCGGGAGAGGAGGCAAGCCGATCACATCGAACCTGGAGCTCAACTGGCACATATTTCAACTCCGAAAGGACGAAAAGCAAAGTCGACCTCGGTGGCATTGGAACCCTGAAAATAAAGGAGGATATGCTGCTAGACATTTTGCCCGGCGTGCTAACGATTTTGCCAGCTCGCTTCGTTAATAATAATAATAATTAATAATAATAATAATAATAATCTGATAAACTAGCTTTTATGATACATATTAAAGGTGCTACATTAGCTGAATGCAACTCAGTAACAACAGTCAAAACTATCGGCGTGACTAACTACAGCTCTCAATACAAAAAAAAAACATATTCGATTCTATTTCAGTGAATAATTTTGATTTACACGCACATACGTACGTACATATGCGCGCGCACGCACGCACGCACGCACACACACACAGCTGAATGATTCAGGTGTACATTACTTTAAAGTTTCGAGAACGTAAAACACGTCCACATTGCTTTGCTGCACAGGTCAGAGACACCTGACATCTAACGATGTGGGTGTGTTCAACGCCCACGAAACTCAAAGTAATGTGGAGCTACGTCAACCGGTTACGAAGTATGCAATGCCTTCTTTTAAATGTATTGACTGCTGTTTTCCTTTGTTAATTCATTCCCTCATCTGCGCGTGTGTGGGGTCGCGTGCACGCACATATATGCACACACACACACACACACATACATTTATGCATAGAGAGAATAAGCTGCGGTTAAATTCGCCACACCCACATTTCTATGCCAAACTATCTCCTTAAAAATTTAGATATAAGAAAGGCGACTTACTAACTGTTGGTATAATCTAATGTTTTCAATAAATTCGATGCCTGAAATTTAATAGGTTTATTGAGTCTTCATAGAATAGACATTAGTTTTACATTGTGAATAATATATGTTGCGATATACATTTTGGTTTATATTACAACCTGAACATACAAATTATTATAATGGGAAACAATTGATGCAGAACAAGGTACGAAACTTGTAAAGCAACCCGTTCGCGAAAATAGACAAAAAGAAAGTACTTGCGTAGGTGGATGTCTATGTGTGTCTATTAAGGGTAACTCTTCTTTGTACCTACAGCCAGAGCATGATATAAATCTGTACAACAGTGGGAAAAACCAAGGTGTTATCAGTAGAAACGTGTGCTTCTTGATAATTTATCAGCCAACAAACTAGAATAAATACAAGGATCACTTGTTAAGGCTATCACCAAAATTATAGCCAGTATCACTAGAGTAGCTAGTGTGAAGTGGCCAGTGCTGATTTCTATAGGAAATCTACAGAGATAAACTTCACAAGAGACGCAATAGCACTTCTACCACAGGAGAACACAGTATTAACTTATAAAGACGTTTAATAGACTTTGTAGTATATTATGGTTGCATAGCGAAATATGGTGCCCCCCCCCCTACACACACGTCATTAATAAATACAAGGATATATTTTAAAATAATAAACCTTGAAGGGCACAAACCAGCAACGATCATGCTCAGTTGAAGCTTCTTCATAAAATACAAAACTGAAATGATGCCGAAATAATTATTGTACTGCCCAATAAATACAAGTGTTGTCCATCATGTCTCATAACATGTTCCGTCTTATCCCATCCCATTGTGTGTTACGGGTGGGAGGGAATAGTTAGACTGCTTAGACTAGGGTCACAAAAATGAGTCTTTCAGGAATTTCTCTTTGCCCTTGTTAAACGTGTTTGATGAATTTGTTAGACACACACATACACGCGTTTCTATTAGATAACTAACGACGTCGTAGTTTTATCAATATAACATAATCTTCTTTAATTTCTACAGATTTTTCTATAGAATTCAGAGCTAGCACCGAGAGTTACGGCGTTTCGTATACGAATACTTCTATGTAAACAATCTACGATCGCTTTATTTACATAAACGTATTTGTATACGAAACTTTGAGACTTTCAATGCTGGAGAGAAAAACTTTAAAATGAAAACACCTCACTGTTAACACGAAAAGTAGGACACAATATTGACTAATAGACCTTTCATAGACGTGGTAGTGTAATATCATGGTGGAGAAACGAAATGCAGTGTCCCTACAAGAAATCAATAAAACCGTACATAGAAAATTAGCATTCTTGTGAAATTTGCACTAACTGACTCACATCTTGCACTAAGTCTACACCTATATTATCGAACACCATATTATTGATTATGATATATTACTAGTCAGAATGTTACCAGTGGTTTCGTATAGACCATTGCACTTGATAATACTGACGTCTCTTCAGATATAGTTGTCAATACTGCAAAAAGCAATAATTGGCATTGAACCAAAAACAACATTCTAATCAGTTAAAATAAAAATATATTCCCTAACCAGTAATATACTGCTCAATCACAAAAAAATGTAACCACACTATTTCTCATAATGAATGTTCGTTATTTTTTTTTACTTATGGGCAAACTGAATTTATATAAGAAGCTTGCTTCTCAACCACATGGTTGTGGTTCAATCTCACTGTGTGGCACCTTGGGCAAGTGTCTTCTACTATAGCCTCAGATCAACCAAAGCTTTCTGGGTGAATTTGGTGAGGAAAGCCTATCATATGTGTGTGTGTGTGTATGTCTTTGTGTCTGTGTTTGTCTCCAACCACTGCTTGACAAATCTCTGTAACTTAGCAGTTTAGCAAAATAGATCGATAGAATAAGTACGAAGCTTAACAAAAACAGATTAGTAGTGGGGTTGATTCATGCAATTGAAAAATTCTTCAAGACAGTGCCCCAGTTTAATGACTGAAAACTAATCAAAGATAAAAGATATAGGCACAGGAGTGGCTATGTGGTAAGAAGCTTCCTTTTCAATCACATGGTTCCAGGTTCAGTTCCACAGCATGGCACCTTGGGCAAGTGTCTTCTACTATAGCCTCAGGCCAACTAGAGCCTTGTGAGTGGATTTGGTAGGTTGAAATTGAAAGAAGCCTGTTGTATATATATATATACATGTATATATTTGTGTGTCTGTGTGTAACCCTGTCCCATCGATTGATAACTGGTGTTGCTGTGTTTAATTCCCCATAACTTAGCAGTTCGGCAAAAGTTACTGATAGAATAAGTACTAGGCTTACAAAGAATAAGTCCTGGGGTCGATTTGTTCGACTAAAGGTGGTGCTCCAGCATGGCTGCAGTCAAATAACTGAAACAAGTAAAAGAATAAAAGACTATGTGCATGTGTGTACACACACACAAACACACACACACACACACTTACACATTTGAGTTCATTTGCTGGGAGTTAGTGATTCATTTCCTCACCTCTCTGAGTTGCTCTTTTGTGTCTCATTCACCTATACCCAAATGAATCAACAACTATGAACAAATACACATATATATACATACATGAACATGTTATCACTTACCTGCAATGAATGTTACTGAATCTAATCCTGTTATTGATCATCTTACATCATCTCAGTAGTTTATGATGTTGTCGTGTCTGGTCAGAATAAATTTAGAATCTTATCTTTTCCACAAAGTTCCAAGATCAACTGTCAGATGTTGCGGGGAAAACCAAATGTAGTGAATAGTTGACTTATGTATTCTTAGCTTGCAATGCTGAGCATGGGTGATTCTTGATGCGTAAAGAAGGCAAGCGAAAGCTGTTCCCATATACACCTTCAACGTCTTTTTGTATCCATTTATTGGTGCTGGTTATATTTGCTGCCTGTGATTCATGTGTCTTATTAATTACCCAAATTCATCTCGTCATGCAACTCTTAAGAAACATAGTTCTTAGTTCTCAAAAGACAACAGCAAACCAGAAGTAGAGAGATATGTTCATACAGAAATATTGGTATTTCACTTAGATTCAAAGCAAATTCTTGCAGCAAAGTGTATATCCAGTTGTACTGAGTTTGATATATATATATATATATATATATATATGTGTGTGTGTGTGTGTGTGTGTGTGTGTGTGTGTGTGTGTGTGTGTGTGTGTGTGTGTGTGTGTGTGAATCTATTGGGTTGGTGCATAATTATTGTGGCTTTTTTTTCAACAAAATTTATTCAATAAAAACAATTACAATATTTAACAAAAACATCTTTAAATGACGATCTGACCATCTGCCAAGCAAATGAGAAGCAGTAATTGAAGTGGATGGTGAATATGCTCTGGAATAATCATTTAAAGATGTTTTTGTTAGATGTTATTGTTTTTGTTGAATAAAATTTGTTGAAAACAAGCTGCAATAATTATGCACCAACCCAATATGTATGCAGATTTTTGTGCATATATATATATACACACACACACACATGAGTAAGTAGACAAATGCTTGAAAGTGGCACTTAATATATTTGGTAGGTGTTGCATATATAATTCAATAACAGTTTGACTCATCAACATGCATCTTAAAGTTTTGTAGGCTTGTAGAACAAACCTGTCTCATCAAGCATCTAGAGAAAAATCTCTACTAGATACCTGATGATCTGTGTCGCACACACACACACATACACACACGTGCACACATACACATTCAAACACATGTGTTTGAGTATATTACAATGTATATGTGTTTTATTGCGTTTCTCCTATTCTTTGACTGCTTGTATTGTTTTCTCCCTGTCTTCATAATAAAAAGGTTTCGCAAGTGGCAAGCATGTGCATGTATGTGCATGTGTATGTGTGTGTGTGTGTGTATGTGTGTGTATTAAATATGTAATTAATTAAAAGGCATACAAAGCAGCAATGATAAACATAAAGCAGTTTACGTTTATATTGATAAAGCTCATGACATCAGATATAGAAAGAGGTTCAACTGCAACAACTGTCCAGGAAGAAATTTACTCCTTACAGACAATGTGTGTGAAAGCATACTATGCTGGGCAATGATCAGCCACCTTAGGCTGTAGGACATAAGTTTCTTCATTCTTATGCTTCATTTGTTACAGAGACTGAATTTGTCATTTGTAGCCATTGTTATATGAAAACACAAATAATAAATTTGCAGGTGTGTGCACAGCTTTATCAAGCTGGAATTAATAACATTAAAGCCATAAAGACATACAAAAGCAGCAATGATAAAAACAAAGCTGTGAAGCCATGTCAAATAGGAAGAGTCGGCAGTGAAAAATGGATGGATGTATATCTGTTGATGTCAACATATATTTTTTGTATATTTTTCTTGCTTCTGTTACTTGATTTGATCTCAAATGTCCTTCTCATTTTATTCTTTTTCTATTAGTTATATTTCTTTATCTTATTAATATTATTAGTGTCCAATATTGTTTTGTTATGTTGTTTCAATTAATTTTTTATAGATGATTTTAAAGTTTTCTATAATTTCCTTTGCAGCCATTATATTTATTTTCATTTTCATCGTTGGTGTTTTAGTTTGAAGCATATATTTATCAAAAATCATTGTTAGTTGTTTTGATATCAAAAATGATGTTTTCCTTATTTCATAAGCATATTCCTTCTTTTCAAATTCTTTTGTTTTTGTGGAAATGATATATTGTGTTGGGAACAAAAGATACTTTTTCTTTGGTTTTCTGAAGCATTTTGCCTGTTTTTCAAAATCTAGTTGTTGATTGTTTTTGCATGGAGCATATCTGTGTAGATGAATGTATGAGTGTGTACATGTTTGTCAATGTATTTTTATGAGCTTCATTGTGTGTTAGGAGGAAATATTGCATATGTGCATATATTAGGTTGGAAAGAAATTCCTGTTGCATTTTTAACATGATCATTTGAGGCTACATTTTTTTATATTTACATTAAAATAAGCATTAATTTTCACATTCTAATATTCTTTTTCTGTTGCAAATTACTTTATACCTTAGTGTTTAAATTCATATCGATTTTACCCTTTTGAAATAAGTTTTGATCAGACCCGTATCAGGGACTGCATTCTGTAGGAAATTCAAAAGGGGTTCTTCAGCAATGGAAATGGCAAGAAATATTTGTTCTGTTTATGGAAATGAAGCTTTAAATGTCCAGACATGCCAGCAATGATTTAACCAGTTTAACTTGGGAAATTTTTCTCTTAGATATTCCTCTCAATCTGAACAACAACATTCTATGTCAATATTGAGCTCCTGAAACTGTTGCTGAGGAAAATCCAAAGCAAACTGCACAAGAATTAGTAAAGCAATGCAATTCAAACCACACTATGATCATAAAACATCTTCCTGGACTAGGAAAAAATGTCTAAAATTGGTCAGTGGGTCCCTCATCATCTGGTTGCTTCTCAGTTTAATCAAAGGGTCACCTTCTGCTTGTCATTGAAGATTAGAATTTCTACCAAACATTCCTGGATAGAATCATCACAAATGATGAAAAGCAAGTTCTCTATAGAGATATATAACAAAAATGGTAATGGTTATAACATTCAATGAAAAAGGAGAGTCCTTCTCCAAAACAGGACTACATCTGAAAAAAGCTATGTCTGTGTTCATGAAGGGTGTTTTCTATAAGAGGTGTTAAAAGAAAATGAAAGTTAATGTTAAGAAGTATTGTGTCAATTGAAAGCTTGCATAAAAATTGACATAAAAATGGCCATACTTGGTCAGTTATAAAGGGCTGTAGCTCTCACACAATAATGCATGATCGCATATTGCTTAAGTCACACTTCTGATCATCCTGTTCCTTCTAAACATTATCTTTCCGCATCATTTCAACATTATTTAGAGGGACAACAGTTTATTGAGAACAGGTGAAAAATGATTTTGAAAGTTTCTCTGCTTCAAAACTTGAAGAATTTTATGTCCAATGGATCAATAATTTACCAAATAGATGGGATTATGTTATCAATAAGGAGAAGCAATATTATCTTGATTAAATACATCAAATTAAAACCAAAGAAGCATTTGTTTTCTTTCCCATCTTGAAATGCAACAGAACTTTCTTTCCAACCTAATATACATAGATCTAAATGTTAAAATTTGCCATATGTGTTTAGAGTTACACATATGTGTAAGTGTACATTCATACCTCACTCAAATCATGTCAGTCCAGTGTCAGTTGTAAGAATGCTCACTGTACCTTTCTGTGTCACTAGCTACTGGATGACTTTCGTCTGCTATTAATATATTTGTCTTTTCAAACACGTTTCATCCATAAGAGACACTATCTCTAGATGAATACCACAGTTAATTTGCCATATCACAATGCATTCATATTAAGTATGATAGACAGATGACTATTTTAATCTAATACAGTTTCTGTTGTGCATAACATACACACACACACACACACACACACACACAAATACGCACATACATATTATGCTGTAGAATTACTCAATGCATTTTGTGGAGTACAATTACATTTTTACAAGAAGTATCTTTGAAGTTTCAGCCTGCTATCACTGTCTGACGAAGGCTAGCAGCCTGAAACTTCAAAGTCACTATTACCCCATCTTATTGTAAAAGTGTAATACATGCATACATATACATATATACATATATACATACATACATAAATGCATACAAACAATATACATACATATATATATATATATATATATATATATATATATATATATATATATATATACATATATATATATATATATATATATATATATACATATATATATGTATATATATATTTATATATGTGTGTGAGTGTGTGTGTATATATATATATATATATATATATATATATATATATATATGTATGTATATATATATATATGTATATGTATATATATGTGAGTGTGTGTATATATATATATATATTGAATATGGCTTACATCATTATGGGCATCTTCATGGTTTCAGTATCCTATTCTCTGATTTGTATTGAGTTGGAAGGCTTTGCAGAATGGCAATTCAACAATTTTCATGATCTTGTGTCATCTATGAACCCATACTTCTCAACTCTGACCGCATCACTTTTCTCTTTTTTCTGCCCTTCTCTTCTTCTGCTTCTGGTAAACTCTAACTCTTCAGAACAAATACAGTTTTTTTTTTTCCATGCAGCAAATTCTATCCATTCTTATATAAGTCTTTACAAATGTTGTAAATTCTCTTTCATACTTTCACCAATGCTTACAACTTGTGACATACTATTGTACTTTACTTTCAACAGATCATATTCAACTATTTTCTCTCAAGCCATTCAATGGTCTTTGCATTGAATATCCTTATCTCACTAACTTGCGATATCATATTTTGTTTACATATTACATGTCACATTTATTCTTTCATTGATAGAGTCCTCCTTAGTTGTGCACCTGCCCAAAATGTACCAACGTCTTGAATTTCTGGTACAATTTTCCAGCACAGTCTGTTATATTTTTTCCCCCACCAACCATTTACAGTTTTAACTATGCCAGCTAGTTCTATTAAAAACTATTGATTACTTCTATAAACTTCATTTGAGCAGTTCAAATCATGTATGTTTCAACTGTTAATAATTCCAATCTATGTAATGTCTTGTGTCCTTATAAATCTATTATAGGCCCATGTTACCTCATAAAATGCTGACGTTTAGCACATTGTATTTAGCTCCTATTAATCCCATTTCAATATATTGAACTAAGCCAATGAGGGAGCCTCCACATACTTGTTAGAAATAAAAACCAAATACTTCTCAAATCAAACACTTCACCCTCTTAAAAAAACAAGAAAGGATACTTTAACAAATGTAGACTTGGTTACTCCTAAAAGAACTGGATGGTCATATCTGGAATATTTTCAATTATAAGTATGCTTGGTCAGAGTTGACTACAATATACTGAACGAAACTGTATCCTAAATGGTTCCAGGTTTTGAATCTTCTCTTTTGAGTATTTTCGCTTTCTAGTCTGGACAACCACTTAAAAAGCTGTTGTATTTCATCCCATCAATACACTTGTACTTTCAGTTCAGTTGTTGTAATACTTTTAAACTTGTTTTTTTACTGAATTCAGAATTTAGAATTATCAAAATTAATTTGAATTATGTGGTATCTTTCGAAGGCTGTTATGCTAATAATAAACACATGCATTGGTGCTGGTGTCAAGTAAAGGGCACCCAGTACTCTATGTAAAGTGATTGGTATGAAGAAGAGCATCCAGCTATAGAAACCATACCAAAACAGATAATAGAGCTGGGCACAGTTCTTCAGCTTGCTAACTCTTGTTAAACTATCCAACCCATGCCAGCATAGAAAACAAACATTAAATGGTGATGATGATGATAATGATGATGATGTTTGACTGGTTCTGTTCACTTTTTTGTCATTCATTTGTCAAGTGGTTAACCATTCAATCACTCAACTAATAAATTGTTTGGTTAATCATTTAGCTAATTAGTCAATCAATCAGTTAGGTTTATCAATGCCTTTCGTTGTCATTCACAATCCCATCAATGACACATGCTCCCTATACTATGTCTACTTCAGGTCTGTAATAAAATTATAAAGTTTGGAAATTGATGAAATCGTTAAAGCATTGGATAAAGTACCACCTGGTATTTGTGCCAAATCTCTGCACTTTGAGTTCAAATCCTGCCGAGGTTAACTTTGCCCTTCATCTTATGAGGGTTGAAAAAAACCTGCAGTGAGTTGACAGAATTGTTCGAGGATTGAGAAAGCTGCCTTGCTAAATATGTTCTAGTTCTTTGCATTCTGATAATCACACCCATGATGACTCTGGTGCCAAAGTATTTCAACCCCAGTTAGTAACCATTTCCTTGGATAAAAACTGGTGGCATGGAAGGTAAAATCTTACCCTGGATGGGCAGCTGCTAATTTTTCTCAAAGCAAATTTTGCTCAGGGCAGTATGTGGTTGATTTTGACAATAAGAAGCTGCCATTTGAATTCTTAGTCTTTATACCATTTGCTATCTTCCTTTCTCTCCTCATATTTTTGGCTTCGTTCAGTGATAGAGTTTCCGATACTGGACAACAATAGTTTCTTGAGTTGAGAAAGAGACATAATGATTATGAGTTACTCATAGCGAATACATTCTATATGATATCGAAGAGAAAACGCATATCACGTTGAAGAAATATTACACACACACACACACACACACATATATGTGTTATATATATATATATATATATATATATATATATATATTATATATTCATATATATATATATATATATATATATATATATATATATATATATATATATATTATATATTCATGTATATATATATTATATATTCATGTATATATATATTATATATCCATATATATATATTATATATTCATATGTGTATATATATATATATATATATATATATGTATAATATATATATATATATATATATATGTATAATATATATATATATATATATATATATGTATAATATATATATATATATATATATATATATATATATATATATATATATATATATATAAATATATGTATAATATATATATATATATATATATATATATATATATAATATTCATAAATATGCATACATATTCATAAATATATATATATTATATATATGATATATATATATATATATATATATATATATTCACATATATATATGTGTGTGTGTGTACATATATATGTGTGTGTGTATATATGCATGCATGCATATATATATATATATATATATATATATATATATACACGCACACATCGATAGGCAAATAGTTAGAAAGATACAAATATCGCATATCATATGCCTTGCACAAAACCATTTTTCATATAATGTTCCTATATTCTGAAGAAGCTCTTGGTTTTCTCCTCATATCATAATGTCTGTGCATCTTCTTCTGAGACAACAAATAAGTCTTTTTTTGTTTTTGTTTGTTTGTTTGTTTGTTTCTCTTTATCTCTTTTCTCTTTTCTGAAGACACTCTCTCCTTCTTGTCATTATCTTATATTACTTCATCTGTCTTTAACCGCCAAGCTATCCAAGAATTTCATTGGATCAATTAAAACAACAACAACAGCAGAAGCAGCAGCAGCAGCAGCAACAACAACATCAACAACAACAGCAGCAGCAGCAACAACATAATGGCATGTCTATCATTAGAAACGTTGTATCACTGTGGTCATCACATCAATTCATTGCACCCACAGATAGATTCAGTCAGTGAAATATACTACTACTACTACTACTGCTGCTGGTGCTGCTGCTGCTGGTGCACCACAGATATCTTTTCAACAAAAACAGCAACCTTGGATGTGCAACCACTACCTTTTGTATTGATGTGCCAATCCTGTAGCTAAAATAAAATGTTCATATATATATCAACAGTCATCACCACCACCACCACCACCACCACCACCGCCGCCACCATCACCACCACCACCACCACACATCGCTATTACCATCACCATCTCTTGCCACCACTGGTATCTTCAGTTCTATAAATCATGCTTCGCTTTATTTTTTTTTTTGTCTTCTTTATCTTTGATTTTTTCCCAAACATGGTTGATCTTTTACCAATATGGTTGCAAATCGAAACTTATATGTCAGAGAAAGAAAGCTGAAAAACAAAATTATTTTGTATGGAACGTGTGTGCATGTGTGTGTGTGTGTGTGTGTGTGTGTGTATGGAGGAGGGGGTTGGGGTACGCGCGTGTGTGATAGCAAAACAATTATTACATCTTGATATTATGCGTTGATGAAATAAATCAGACTGGATCTATTTTCAAGCTAGTATGGCTGTCTATAGTGACTGCCATGTGTCTCAGTGTCTACAAATTTACTTGATAAATTGACAGTTGGAAACGCTATTTTCGTTATTAAACATTCTAACTGCTGCAAGACATTATCCACTTATAGATATAATCGCCACATCCAGATATAGATAAAGGTAATTTATTTGTAGCAATAAACACTATTTTCTTACTTTTTTTATTTTATTAACCTTTTATTTTTTTTTCTGATTTTAGTCATTGAATACTGGTGATGCAATGATGAGACTTATCTTTTTCTTTCTACAATAATTATCTTCTCCTTATATTGGATAGCTTAACCTGGCATTTCTCAGATTTGGGTTCTAAAACCCCCAAAGTTTCCATGATAAAGTTTAGAGGTTTTGTGAGATAAAATGTCTTATTTTAGTAAAATTTGATAAAAATATAGTCTTCACCATCTTTAAAAAAATAAATTCTGTCCCTGAAACAATGTCTCTGTCATTT